>NC_036858.1:10507756-10807756 GCF_002910315.2 Salvelinus sp. IW2-2015
ACACAGTGGCATAAACACACATACACAAAAATACAATCATACCACACAGACATGGACACCACAAACACACGTTCATACAAATCTCACACACATACATATATACGGGGCAAGCACATCAGAAACTACTACTACTACTTTTCCATCTGTTTCCTGTCAATCTACAATGGTATTCATTTTTGGAATGCCCTGAGTGAGCATGCCCAAAGATAATAAAGGTCTATACAGTCAGAGTACTGCAAACGTGATAGTCCCTAATAACCAGCATGTTCATCTTGTGCATTGCGCTGTCCTGTGCTCACGGTCTGAAAATGACAGAAATTGTTAACAACACGGCTAATAGTGTGGAAACTATCCACTGCTTTGTGTCCCGTGTCTCTGTCATGTTGGCTACTTGGTGCGTGTTTGTGTCAAACGGAGGAAAACGTACGCAGAGGCTAAAAGATGGATCCTTAAAGGTCAATAACTTGCACATTCTTCACGAGGCGCATAAAGATAGCATGTGTTAGGTTCTCAATAAGCAGAGTTGCCAATGATGATTACTTGTCAACTCCTATTTATGAACAGGGCTTTTCGGCAAACTCTATTTGATAGATTGATGAGCATTCGCCTTGATTCTCTACTCTTTTTTCTGAAGACAGTGACTGCTCCCTGAACATGTCAAGCCAAATGTCACAGTAGATGTTGGTGAAAGATCAGTGTGAGTCCATGATCCATTATGTGTAAATKCAATTCTCAATATTTTTMCWGAGRATCCGGTGGTATCTGGGGGTCAGTGCCCTTTGGTCCCCAGATGCCCATCATGGTAGCAGGGGAGTGTGTATGTGTGTGTTTTTATGCTCCCTGACTGTCTAGCTTTCATTCCGGTGATTATTAGCGAGCTGGACACAGTCAATAAACTGTACGAATGTAGGTCCATTATAATTTCTACACGGTTTCAATTTGGTTGTTGTCATTTTTAAGTATATTGAGTTCGCCCCCCCCAAAAAAAAAAATACATCCCAGTAAAGAGTATCCACTCACATCAACAAGGTGATAGATTGTCTTCCTGTAAATAACAGCTATGACTATAGACATAATACAATTCAAATTCAGTGGGTGTTAGGCTGAAGTAAAGACTGAGGTAAATCAAGGCTGGGGAGGAGGTAGTCAGAGCTGCTGGCAATGACCCTGATGCCACAGAGGAGAGGATGGGGTAGTGGGGTTTGGAGGGGGCGGGGGTCTGAAGTGGATAGGTTGGCTGGGGGGGTGAAAGGAAACACCGGGGTGTTGATCTCCGGGAATGCGGCATGCCAGAGTGCTGGCTCGACAGGCACCAAACCCAAATACCTTTGCCCACCCTCTTCTTGTCTCTCCCTCTACCCCCCCCCCCCCCTTCTTCCTGCTCATCTATCCTGCAGGTTAGCCTTTTTTGTCATGAATCTTGTTCTGGAGGCAGCTCTGCAGAGTGGTCACAAGCTGGCACAGCCACAAAGTTATCAAATCTGATTTTAAACCGAACCTTAACCACACTGCTAACGCTAATGCCTAACACTCAATTAAGACCAAAAAGCACATTTTTGTTCTCATTAATTATTACAATAAAGTACATTTTAACTTTGCAGCCTGCCATCTACCATAAACCGCTCAGTTCTGCCTCGAGGACAAGACTCATCCCAATAAACGTCAACCTGCATCTATCCTTGGGGATATGGAGTGGGCCTCAACTGCCCCCCCCCCCTCCCTTTCCATAGCCCATGAAATAGGAGAGCACCGCTTCTCCGCTTCCTCCAAAAGGATCAGCGCTCGGCTCGGTCTCCGGACGGGACAGCATTCCTTCCCCCAGCATGCTGTCGCTGGCCGGCTGTCACACCGGGTGGCCAGAATAGCCCTGTGACGTCTGCCCCGGTTACTTGAAAAACCACCCTGTCCTGTGAACTGTGAGAGCATGGATACACAAGACAACATCCCTGGCCCAGATGTATCCCTATCTAACGCTGAGTGGGTACGGTGGCACTCACAGGCGCAGGGCCGATGCACTGATACATAACATACACACCTGGACAGTTGACAGAAATACACACATTCTCTCTCTTTTGTTCCCTAATGTTGTTATTCTGACCTGGTCAATAGAAACAGTTGTCAAAGTTCATGTAGTGCCGACTAAACAATATTCAGTGTGTCCTTCATCCTTCAGTTCATAGATGTGTTGAGTTGTATTTAAGGAGAGTAATATGATTGGGTGGGGGTGACCTGGTGCCCGGGGCATGACCTCTAACTCCATTGAACGGACCAGTACCGTATGTGATGTACAATAACAGAACACCATGCTCCTACAGACACTGTGGCACGAGAGATACTGTCCATGATGTYTCTGTTGTTAGACGTTTTTACCCGGTCTATACTGGCACGTCCCAGATGGCATCTATAGGTGGTTGACACAGGTTGTCAACTCTTCGTTCATATAAGAGTTATCAGAACAAAAGAACAAGGGTTGCCCACCAGCAACCTGGGGASGCTGGTGACTGGGAGGGAAGCGTCTGAGGCGGCGCGATGTCAGTTTGTTCGCGTTTCACATGATGCGTGTTGACTGCATCCCTGCGTATGTCAGAGAAGGTGTCTGCTCTGCAGTCAAAGTGCCACAGCCCCCAGATTGACACTCATTAGTGAGTGCCTCTAAGTCAGGGGCCTGTGGGGGGTATTAGGAGAGCGGCGGGGRGGGCAGGGGGGCGAGGCGGGCGACAAAGGCGAAGGGCCACATCCCACTAAAAATAAATGATGCAAATGATTGATACAGATAGCGGCAGACTGATAAAGCCAGATGACTCAGAATGATTGGGAGGTGGGCTGGGCAAGACCCCTGGTTGGCAAGCTGTTGTCAGTTGGAACGCGGGCTTAAAGCCACCACCACGTCCAGATCATCGTCTCGACATCCCCTCCATCCTCCCCCCTTTGCGTTGGTTGTGTTTGACCCCCCCCCTAGCAAAGCCCCCCCCTCTGTCTCCTGCCACTCACAGACCGCACACACACCCCAACGCCTGCCCAAGCCGCAGCCCAGAAGCAAGTGGAATGAGGGGCCGCCAAACCTGAGGCTCGCACACATACACACAGATACACACAGACACACAGACACACACATACACACAGACACACACAGACACACAGACACACACAGCACTGTATCCTGGGCCCTTGTGCCCTAACCCTGCTGCACTTTCCATGGCTTCACAGCCAGAGCCACATGTCCATCATTGTATTTGTGCACCAGTTCCCCAGCTCAAGTCATTCATTACGCGTGTCTGCAACTGTCAATCATTCAATCAATCATAACATTATTACAGTGATTGTAAAATCAGGCCCCCCAGCGAAGGCTAGTAGCAGGCTATGGAGAAGTGGGAAGCTTATTTTTACAACTATGTTCAGAACAAATTTCCTTCAAAAGTAGCTAATTGTTATACAATTTCCGAGATTGTTTTCAATGAGACAAACATGACAGTCAGAATAAAGGCCTAGAATAACTGCTTTGGGCAATTATCAGATAAATATGTTTCAACCATCATTGGACACCAAAAAGCTTTTGGAAAAACACATCTCATGTATGACATTAGACAAAATGTAGTCCCCCCCCTTCCCCCTTCCTGCGCCCCTCAGAGCATGGCTCTCCCAGGCTGTTTCCCACAGTGATCCTTCCTGCGCCCCTCAGAGCATGGCTCTCCCAGGCTGTTTCCCACAGTGATCCTTCCTGGGCCCCTCAGAGCATGGCTCTCCCAGGCTGTTTCCCACAGTGATCCTTCCTGCGCCCCTCAGAGCATGGCTCTCCCAGGCTGTTTTCCCACAGTGATCCTTCCTGCGCGCTTCTCAGAGCATGGCTTCTCCCAGGCTGTTTTCCCACTAGTGATCCATTCCTGCGCCGCCCTCAGAGCATGGATCTCCCAGGCTGTTCCACAGTGATCCTTCCTGCGCCCTCAGAGCATGCTCTCCCAGGCTGTTTCCCACAGGATCCTCCTGGCCCTCAGAGCCATGGTCTCCCAGGCTGTTTCCCACAGTGATCCTTCCTGGCCCTCAGAGCATGGTCTTTCCAGCTTGTTTCCCACAGTGATCCTTCTCCTGCGCCGCTCAGAGCAGCCTTCTCCCAGGCTGTTTCCCACAGTGACCCTTCCTGGCCCTCAGAGCATGGTCTCCCAGCTGTTCCCACAGTGATCCTTCCTGGCCCTCAGAGCATGGCTCTCCCAGGCTGTTTCCCACAGTGATCCTTCCTGGCCACTCAGAGCATTGATCTCCCAGGCTGTTTCCCACATTGATCTTCGCAGTCCTAGCGCCCCTCAGTAGCAATGGCATGCGGTTCCTTAGGGTGTTTCTCCCACAGTGATCCTTCCTGCGCCGCTCAGAGCATGGCTCTCCCAGGCTGTTTCCCACAGTGATCCTTCCTGGGCCACTCAGAGCATGGCTCTCCCAGGCTGTTTCCCACAGTGATCCTTCCTGGCCACTCAGCACT
Organism: Salvelinus sp. IW2-2015; assembly: GCF_002910315.2. Lineage (NCBI taxonomy): Eukaryota > Metazoa > Chordata > Actinopteri > Salmoniformes > Salmonidae > Salvelinus > Salvelinus sp. IW2-2015. The sequence continues at coordinate 10,512,228 of NC_036858.1, forward strand.
CAGAGCATGGCTCTCCCAGGTTGTTTCCCACAGTGATCCTTCCTGCGCCGCTCAGAGCATGGATCTCCCAGGCTGTTTTCCCACAGGGATCCTTCCTGCACCGCTCAGAGCATGGCTCTCCTAGGCTGTTTCCCACAGTGATCCTTCCTGCGCCGCTCAGAGCATGGCTCTCCCAGGCTGTTTTCCCACAGGGATCCTTCCTGCGCCCCTCAGAGCATGGCTCTCCCAGGCTGTTTCCCACAGTGATCCTTCTTGCGCCGCTCAGAGCATGGCTCTCCTAGGCTGTTTCCCACAGTGATCCTTCCTGGCCNCTCAGAGCATGGCTCTCCCAGGCTGTTTCCCACAGTGATCCTTCCTGGCCACTCAGAGCATGGCTCTCCCAGGCTGTTTCCCACAGGGATCCTTCCTGTGCCGCTCAGAGCATGGATCTCCCAGGCTGTTTTCCCACAGTGATCCTTCCTGGCCCGGGACTAAATATACCAGGCACTGGCAGGCTTGTGGCAGGGCCATTTGAACTGGCCCGAACGGGAGAGAGAGGGTGGCAGGGCCAAGACCATGTGCCAAATGTGTCACCATGAATGGATGGGTAAGGAGAGAGGGAAAGAGGGAGAGGGTTGAGAGAGGGAGAGGGGGAGGGAGGATTGCTGGCTAACGATATCCGCACCGGATTGAGATCAATCAGAAAAAAAGAGGGATTTTTAACCATTTAAARCTAATTATGTCAAATGTTATGCTGTGAAATGTCATTAAAATGACTTTGGTGCCACATACATTTCCTTCCTTAACTACTTTCTTTGCTCAAATGAGTCCCTCACTCGAAATATGTCTTCTGCCTTATCGCCATGACATCCACTATATCAAGCATTGATCGTCATGGCATTATGCGATGTAGCATAATCTACATCAATCGACAATCAATGAATCCTCAATCAGTTTGTGAGTGTGGGGACATGTGAAGGGGTGGATGGATGAGGGGGCAAATCAAATGTTGAGGCTGGAAGGACAAAAAAGGATGTGAGGTGTCTGAAAGCGTTGAACATGAGGGCTGGAGGAGAAAGGATGAATTATTGAGTGAACAGACAGACAGCGCCTTTGTCTGGAAGGGGAGGGGGGAAATGGAACCCTCCACAGTTTTCATCTGAACTGACAGCATCTYACACCTTGTCCACTGGGATTTATGACATGATAATTAGGCATTAGATCTATTCAAAATGGCAGCTGTAGTGTAGTGTATATCCCATAGCAATTAAAATAGAGTCAGACTTCCAGCTTGGCGCTAGCCTCTGCCTGCATGTCAATATTGGGCAAACATACTGTATTACTTTGTACGTACGAATGTKATTTCATTAAGTCTGCTTCGTCGACACCACCACTATGAGACTGACTATGTGATGAGGATGCAGTGAAACTAGTGGCTCATCTCATTGACTCTGCTTGTTTTTTGCGTCTTCAAAATCCGTTGACCTTGTTGTGTCCTCTTTGCTCTCTAATCCAAGCTGTCTTGAACTAGCTGTGAACTTACTGAAATACGTAGAATCAAGCTAAGTGGCTAACGCGCCTGGCTTTTCTTAGCAAACTCCTGTTGCCCTGGGTGAACGGAYGGGGGCGGAGAGGGGAGAGCCAATCCAGCGCTGGAGGCTGCTGGAGAACTCTGGGAGAGATACACCACCTGAACTTGGTGTAAAGGGGCACAGGAGATYTGTGGTTCACTCAGCTCTTCCTCCTCCAAATACAGTGGCTGTGCTAAGAGCCATTGTGCAGGCAATAGGGCAGGGGCAATACTGTGATCTGGACACGTATTGGGAAACATTTAAACCTCTACCATTGAATGATTCAATGAACAACATGACATCAACTCTGGTCAGAGTCCCAAAGTTGCATACATCATTATTTTTGTTTCAGTGTGTCGCCTCCATCAATTATAATATGGCCCTTATGCTTCATTATAAACTGGGTAGTTCGAGCCCTGAATGTTGATTGGCTGACAGCTGTGGTATATCAGACCGTATACCACGGGTATGACAAAACATGTATTTTTACTGCTCTAATTACATTGGTAACCTGTTTATAATAGCAATATGGCACCTCGGGTGTTTGTGATATATGGCCAATATARCACGGCTAAGGGCTGTGTCCAGGCACTCATGCATAAGAACAGCCCTTAGCCGTGGTCTATTGGCCATATACCACACCCCCTCGGGCCTTATTGCTTCAACAACACTCCCTTGACACTCTCATGTCTTCATTTAACAACGTGTCTCTCTTCCACCATCTCTCTGCTTCTCGCCCTTACAGATTTAGACCGCCAGATCCTCTTCACCTAGCTTTGTTTGACTTCTGCATAAAAGTGTAGATAAACGGGCTCTCAGTTTGATTTATTCATGTCAGACCACTAACAAAGCTGTGGCTTGACATGATGCCAAGTACATTTTCTGGGCCAGTGGCCAAAAGCTACACTTCCACAGCTACACTTCAGTCATGATTTCATTCGCACATTATATATTTGGGGGGCAACTTAAGTACCCCTATTTAGTTTGCTATCATTCCAGATTTAGTGTTATCCGGTTTTCCATAGATCAGTTACAAATGAGTGTTGGCATGGCAGTCCCCAGGCCTGTACTTGTGGGTCAGAGTGGACATGACAGGGGCAATGACTTCTTCATGCAGTCAGTGGGCCCTGCTGGGTGGACTGTGGCTGTAGTGGGGGGTCCGTCTGTCTGTGCATTGGGGGGAGGGGTGCAGGCAGAGGGAGGTGCATAGTCCCTATGAGGGAAGACTGAGACTCATGGTAGTGTTGGTAGTGTTTGGAGAAGTGGGGGTCACTCTATGCCAGTGAAGCAAGCCAGAGGAATGCGACAGAGTGCACAGCTGCCCAATCCTATCAAACCACAGGCACTGTGCTGTCTGAGGAGCATAAAGATGGCTGTGTGGCATGTCCATGTTCAAGGCCTCCCATGGATGGAGTTGAGGGCCTGGGATGCATCATGCTCAGTTCCCTATAAGAACACTTCCTGGTGTAAAACTCAAGGTGGGACACAATTCCTTAGCATTTAGAAACAATGCTTGCTCATCTTACAACTTAAAGTTTCTGATCCTGCATAAAAGTCCTGTGGGGCACGTAGTCCTGCTTATTCCACAGGTGTATCACTTTTTTAGGGAGTAATGAAGCTCTAGATCATGGTGTACCAGTCAATCTGGCAAGCAAGCCCTCGAGAGAGAGAAGAAAATACTGACACCTGAGCACCCTCCATGACATTGAGTGAGATCCGCTGTCTGAGAAAGAGGCATTCAGACTATCTGTCTTTACCAGGGGTCTTAAAAATGCGGCCCAGGAGCCATTTTTGGCCCACCACCTGATTTAATGTGGCCCCACTTTTTCTTGTAGCACTCTTTCCAAACATTCGAACCTCATTTGAAAAATAATGTACGATGTGGTGCTCATGCCTTGATGCTTTAGCACTCATAAATTGGATTGAGCCATATATTTACAGATTATGTGTTTTATCTTAAGGCTCACGCACAGTGACTGCCGACTGCCTACATTTRTCACGCGATTCTACATGTAAAACGTTCACAAATTACGTTCAGAGGTACTAAGGACTCTAGGCCAACAAACACTATTGATGTGCCTGAGGCCTTACGTCAACTGATTTAGCTTGACTGTTACTACAGCTGAGTCTTCTGAGTGTCCACGGCAACCACAGAGGTCTTTGTGACTGATCTCTGAACAGTTTGCTCCACAGTTAACATTTCCAGGCCGAAAGGTCACGTCTGGAGTCTGAGTGTGTGAGGGCCACTGTGMGTGTTTGAGAACGCCTGGGGCTTACACACACTATGGCTGTTTATTGGGGGTGAGCCAGGGTTCATGGGCTGACCAGAGAATGCGCACTGTCCCACTAGCCATCTCAACARTGCCSTCATCTTACGCAAGCTCTCTCTGAATGCAAATGTCAAAGGGCCGCTCCATAACAATTCTATCAGAGACCTTGTTAACTCCCACTTTTCTCTGTGAAATCACTGGTTAAGAGAACACGGCCTCCGCATTTCTTTAGTTGGATTTCTTTCCTGGGCCTATCAGCATGTGTGAATTCTTGAATTAGGTCTTTCCAAAATGTTTTTTCAAGTCCAATCAATACAGTGTGCTTGTAAATACCCGTTAGGTCGTGCCATAAAGACAACCTCTATTCTGAATACYGTGCCAAGGATGCATGGAAAGCTTTTGTTGTTCAATGTCCAAGAATCATCTGGAGCTTCGGGTCACAGTCGTCTGTTTACAGCTGTGGGGCKGGCATTGCCTGGCCATGGCTGGAGCTCTATTATTGAGCTAGGAACCCACCCAGCAGTGARTACCATCTCATTATAAACTAAGGAAGTGGCAGCTTGTTTGTTTCTAGGGTTGCAGTGGAATACATTTGCACTTCTCCAAGAGTTCATGCGATATCAGGTGTGAATTCCACCAAGCACTAAGTGCTATCTTCTCCTCTCTCACTTCTCGCAGTCTCTCGCTCCTTCTCCCTCTCCTTCTACCCCCTTCCCCACTTAATTTGGCCTCCCTCTGTTTTCACAGCCTTTGTAGGTGATGCCTCCTGAAGTTTCCTTTCACACTCCGCGTGGAGATTTTAATTAACATATGTTGCGTTAATTAGGGCCCCTCTGCCACGGCGCAAACAAGAACAGAAGGCGGTTCTCCAAGAGCCGGTTGGGAAGCATGTGCTGCCGTTAAGTCCTTCTAATCAGAACCATTTGCACGCCGATTACTAGGAGCGCCTCGCTTCTGCCTTCACAGCTCCCCAAAACACCTGCACCTCACCGCCTCAGCAGCACCAACACACCCGAACACAAACCCAGACTTCATCACATTCTCACAGCTGCCATGAAACACGCCCCAATGCATTTGATATAACATAGTCAGAAGAATATGTGACACCTGTCATAATATGTAGTGACAGATTATAACAACATTCGTAAGACTTATGCCAATTGACATAACCCTGCAATTGTGATCCATTTAATGTTAAACAAAMATTCAAATGTTTCATATTTCGCAGTGATGCATGTGTCAGGTGGTGTAATGACTGCATCGTTGATAGTTCCTCCATTCTCATGAAGTGTTGTGCAGGAACTAGGAAACCAACTTCAAATGTGGTACGCTATAATTTAACATTGTGATTCATACAGGCTGCAGTTTATTAATTGATTTGAGATCCATGTGGGTCAAGCTTGGGAGGTCTACCCACATTGGTGAAATGTGAAGGCACTGGTATTAATGACTAGAGGTCATGCTCTCAGTGGGTAAAGTTGACAGGGGACACGTGGATAACATTTCTATGATATATTTGAATTAATTTTGGAACGTAATGGTCTAAGCACGTTTCGGTTTACCACACATAAACTAGTTGGAAAAGCGTGTTGTCAACCAACAATGATGCAGTACAGTTTGTCATGTACCCTGTTGTGATTCCCCCATCTAAGCACCACAATGCCTGATCAGGGTTCAGTGGGGGGCCAGTTGCTACAGATTGAATTAATGGTGTCCACCTGAAGGCATAAGGACCCTACTGTTGTCAACAAGTTGTTACATTTAGCAGACACTCTCATCCAGAGTGACTTACAGACGCAATTAGGGTTAAGTGCCTTGCTCAAGGGCACATCYGCAGATTTTTCACCTCGTCKGCTCTGGGATTCAAACCAGCGACCTTTCGGTTACTGGCCCGATGCTCTTAACCGCTAGGCTACCTGCCGCCCATTGTAAATGTCATTGATGTGTCTTGTGTTCTAGTTCTAATTCAGTGTCAACACTGTGGGCCTATACTACTATACATTTGACGGGTAACAACCAAGTGTAGAGTATAACTATTTAAGAATTTTACAATGGTCTAACCCTCCACGTATATATCTTTAGAGACTGCTAATGTCCTGCGTGAGATATTTGACACTTTTCACAGAAATGTATCACTATATAGTAAAGGCGCTAGATGACAATCTTGATAAAGACRTGTGTTAAACAACTGACTCCTCAACGGGGTGCAAATTGTTCAGAAGTCTAGCACTTCCAAATCTGTCGGTCTACGGAAGTCTTAAAAGGCTGAAGGTCCATTCTAGCTTCTTCGATTGCCATGTCAAAGGCAGCTTTGTAGCTTCTTTTTTTTAATAGTGCAAAAAATGAATAATTTGTTCAACATAAAATGTGAGGTTAGTACCTTATAATTATGTTGGTGATGTTTGCTCGGTATTCAACACCGGTGGATATGTTGAGAACTTAGACGTGGCCTGTTTGTAATGGTTGGAGGAGAAAAGAGAAGCTGAGGTAATGTCCTGGGGCACTAACCTGCAGCAGGTTGGCCTGAGAGCAGTGAAGGAGAAACGGTGTCCTCTGTCCCAGAGGCTCATGGGTACGCCTAGGTGGCCTGGCCGCCGTGTCGCTCAAACTGTGGCCCTCTCGCCATTCGTGTCAACATCGATGACTTCAATGGCATGTCCTTGTGAGCTCACCTTGCTAGGAGAGATACAGGAAGCTTGACATTAGAGCAATGAAAGTGTGGAGGGGGAGACTGTGTAATACCTGTACTGGGGGGAATTGTGTGTGTGTGTGTGTGTGTGTTGTGTGTGTGTGTGTGTGTGTGTGTGTGTGTGGTGTGTGTGTGTGTGTGTGTGTGTGTGTGTGTTGGTTGTGGTGTGTGTGTGTGTGTGTGTGTGTGTGTGTGTGTGTGTGTGTGTGTGGTGTGTGGTGTGTGTGTGTGTGTGTGTGTGTGCTGTGTGTGTGTGGCGTGTTGTGTGTGCGTGTCTGTGTGAGTGTGTGTTATCTGTTTCATCTGTGTTTATCATAGAGATCTCCTCTCCGAGCAGATTTGACAAAAGTGCCTGTGTTCTCGGAACACACTGGGACAGTTGTTAAGTGCTGAGTCTGTTGCTGGAGGAGTCAGTCACAGACAATTTCAGTCAATTACGGCTCTATTTCATCTTCTACACTTCTCTAGTACAGTATTCTACACTCTGTTACTGAGCTAACATGTACTGTAGCAGTGATATCACATTGTTTTCACAGAATTATTAGAAATAACTCTTTATGGAATCAACTAKGTTATGATATTTACTTGATTCCTTGCGAAATCAATGTGTTTATGTGGTTKATTTTACAGAAAATTTCACAGATTTGACCAATTTAGGTTTAAAAAGGAAACTGTTAAAGATTTTAATGTCAGAGATAGAATTCAAATTTGACATTTCCCGTTTTAAGCAATCAACAACTGATCATGTGCAGGTTAATTTCAATGAATCACATAATGATGGGTGACAATGACTGGTATTAGATTACTGCAAATATATTCCTCCACAAGCCCTTATTTGCTAGATTTAAAAAACATGACTGAGTAAATAGTAATGCAGTCATTTTCGAAATGTAATTTTATTCAACATTCAAAACTCTGAAACGGAATCGTTTACGTTGAATCCTTCACACTCGTTTTGTTAACCTACTYGGCACTTTTTCTACATGAAATCAAACCTTGTGGGTGTGCGGAAGCTTGTATGAATTCTCCCTCCCTCGTGATGATGACTAAAACGCTGACAAAAATTGTGTTTAATCGGAATGTTGTATGTTGGTAAGAAAATGGATCAACTCAGAGACAGTTGATAAAATATTGATCATAGAGTGTGGCGCCATTGTGATCCTGAACGTAGTGCGCACGCCTGTGCACGCTGTAAACGCTTGTTATTACAACATTTGAATTATGGAAATACAAAGGCCACACATTTGAATCTTGTACAATCAAAAGGTTTTGAATAAAACGAAAGACTAACAATTAACTTGTTTTTGTTTGTTTGTTTGTTTTTAWACCAAAAGGGCAACAGATTGTGGGTCAAAATTAGAGAATAAGCTATCAAATAATAGGATCACAACAGTTAGTTTTATCAAGCTATATGAATCATTTACATCTGATTAACAATAAACCTACACTGAGTGTTCAAAGCATTATGAACACCTGCTCTTTCCATGACACAGACTGACCAGGTGAATCCATGTGAAAGCAATGATCCCTTATTGATGTCACTTGTTAAATACACTTAAATCAAACTGTGCTGGGTTTTTTCATGCTAAACAGTTTCCTGTGTATATCGAGAATGGTCCACCAAGTTCATCCAGCCAACTTGACACAACCGTGAGAAGCATTGGAGTCAACATGAGCCAGCATCCTTGTGGAATGCTTTCACGTGCCCCCACGAATTGAGGATGTTCTGAGGGCAAAAAAAGTGGGGGGTGGGGGGGGTTGCAACTCAATATTAGGAAGGTGTTCTTAATATTTTCTACAGTGTATATATGTTTATTATCTGTCTAATTTCTCCGTATGCTGTATTCCAAGTAGGCTACACTTTATCGTTAGGATATTAGGCCTATAGTAGCATTGTAGTAGTTTACTACTAAGTAATCATAATAATATTGTTAATGTTGTTATTATCATTACCATTTTGAATATAGTATTTTCATTGCCTACTTTCATATGCCTGCCACTGAAATAAAATAATGAAGTTATTTTGATAACATGCAATTCCAGTAACCGATTCGGGCACGGTATTATTTTCTAAAAATGTGTTCACGACCTGAAGTAATGTGAGAAACTGTTGCACTCATAACCATTTCAGAAAGTGTTCAAATTGTTTATCTTCTTGTCTGCCTAGTTAGAATATGCGCAAGAGCAAGTCCTCAGGGAACAGGGAGGGTTCTTGCGAAATGGAAACCTATCACGTCTAGCTTCGACATCAGACCCACCTCCAACCAATTACCAGTCGCAAAATGTATATATCATAGGTTATGAACCTGGGCATGTGTTGGAGATACTGGTAGGGACTCTTGTAAAAAGAAGACAAGACAATCGAAGACCAAAAATAAAATAATTAGCKCGTTTATTTTAATAAATAGTAGGCTATTTTAAATGATTGCCAATTTGTTGGAATATTTTAAATGTAGGGTCCGTTTTCCAGAAGTCGATAGATTTATTGGTATAGGAACTTTAGTCAAAAAACATCGTTAGGTGGACGAAATGTTTCAGTTTGTGCATTTATCTCAAAATCCGTAAACGCGCTTTCATTTCACTGGACGTGAAACAGAGGGGCACGGTGAACCTATGACATTGCACATACACTGAGACTGGGGCTGCAAATGGGCGGCATAGGTGGCAATCTTTACCTCAGTATGTTGAATGGGACTGATACGCAAACTTTCGGAAAAGACACCGATATCAACAATCACCTTCAACGCAGCAAGAATTCCGTGGATTTTAAAATGGGAATTCAGGACACCAGATTATATTACCAAGACTCAATTCAAAACGGACAGGACGGATCGGCACTGCCGTACCACGCAGACCAAACTGTGGCCGGATTCGGAGCGCAACCCGGGAGGTTTTACTCACCAACTCCCCACAATAGCTGCCATTTCAGCAGTGTCAGGTCGCCGACTAGAAACGGAACGGGACAGACMTATTTACCAACGGGAAGCGAAGGTTTCTCGACAACTAGTAAAGAAGTTTACCCTGCCTCTGCGGAGAGTTATCCCGCACCCGTTCAACATGGGTACTATCGCACGCCACTCTACCCATTACCTGGGCTACAGGTGTGCGGGAAGACGCAGGCTCTCCTCAACAACTATCCTCTGTGGGCGAAGTTCCACAAATACCAAACCGAAATGATCATAACGAAACAGGGGCGGTGAGTAGAAATTCCGTCAGAGGGAAACTTATTGTCTATTTATAAGCCTACATCTTATGTAGCCACAAAATGACAAAGTAGCACGATTTGTACCATAGGTATGTAGGCGCGCGCTGAAAGTTGTTGACAGGTGCCAAGGACAGGTATGAGCGCTCCTGGGCAAATCATTGGTGAGGGGAAAGTTCCTTTACTGCCTTGCTCTTGTTTTCCTCGAAGTCATTCCTAAACAAGGTATTTGCTAATGATGGCCTTATTATGACGTTTCAATGTGTGCCAAACTGCCAAAGCCGAGTCTGTCACGCGCAAATGAATTAGGCCAATACGAATTAATCCAGACAGGGCATGAGGGTATCGACACGCTACACAGACTAACACAGTGCACCAAAAATATGTATTAGATATGAAATGAGCGTTAAACATTTGAGTGTTAAACTCGCTGGAAAATCTATAGAGCAATTTCCCCAAGATGAAAACTGCATGATATTTAGGCTAAACTTCAAATAAACTAACTCCAGCATTAAGAGCTCCTCACATCATATTTTTCTAGTTTTCCTTTGCGTATTTACATTTTATTTTACCGTTATATCGTAATTGATTTAACTTGTGTAACTAATCATGAAAATAATAGGCCAAGCAATCCAAGTTCTCATGCGTCCAACGATGATGACGAGCATAAATACTAACTACTATATCAGAGAAATATTTTTGCTGGAAAACATTATGACACTTCAGCTTGACCCCCTGAAGTGCATGCAGAGGGTATCACGACGGTGGCAMAAGCCACTGGCTCCCAACCCACCCAGCAACGAACACAGGGGAAGAAATTGCTGGAGGCGCTGTCGCATAGGTCACGGAGCATTAAGATCCAGTCATGTCGYTGATGATTAATTTACTAATATGCGACACATCCATCTGACATAAGGTTTCAGGCCATCAGTTTCTCGTGATTCTGATCTGTCAAAAGACCAAGTGCGCTGTCATATAATAGGACATTGGTATTTTAAATTAATTACATGTTTGCCCTTCCAGTTAACATTGTATTTACTACCAACATGGAGCTTTTAAAATTATGTAAATACATAATTTAGATGATTTTTTTAAAAGATACAAACAATTGTGTCATAAATATGTTATTAGGCTACCTGTATTTATCAGAAACATTTGATTATTCTAAAATATATGTACATCAATCACAACAGCGTGCACAAAACAGTATTGATCAWTGAAAAGTCTACTATTTTAATAGTATGTACAGTATTTTCATAGGCTACTTTTCATATTCACATTTTGTATACCGAGAATGTGTCCAGTTACTTATGTTCACCCTTTGTAGGCTACATACACTGTGTCATCTCTCGCTCTCTCTTAAAAATGAAATTAACATCAATGAGAGTCACAAATTGCACTGCTTTCTAGTCTGTCCATTACTTTGTATTCTCCTGTCACTGAGAAAGTTCTYCTGAAGAGAGTTCTTCAAGTATAAGCCAATTCTGTCCATAGAACTGGCACTAGGACTATAGCTGCTGTACACAGACAGATCTTATGTATGCATTTGTACATTTTTGTGTGAAGGTCTTGTTCGCGACTATAAGAAATCCTGGACACAGGTGCATTTGAATCCTTTCCATATTCTTGCACTATCCTCTGGGACTTCGGAAAGATGTTTATCGGGCCCACCTGTAGTTCAAAAATTACTTTTTAGGGCCAATCAATGAATTCAATTTATTGGGGTAGGGCTGTGACCTGACACAAATACTTATCACTTGTGTGTCGTGTTCGGTGCTCGATGTGCTCTGTCGTCCGTGTGTTGTGTGTGTGTTGTGTGTGTGTGGTTACTGATGAGTGTATGTGGTTGTGCGCACTGTGTGTGCGTATCGTCGTCGGCCTGTGTGTGTGGTGACACGGCAACAAACCCGCCTTATGCTGGTAGTTCGTGCGCGGTGTCCGCGTCAGTTGTGCGTGGGAGTGGCAGCCCAGCCCGTCTTAGGTGCGTTGTCATGCATCGCATCGCTCAGAAGTTCAGTTTACTGATCATTAACATCCCTAATCTGGACAGCATCCAGCAGATAACCCTGTGGAAAATGACAGTCTGGTCATGGTCATCTCCAGCTCATGTAATTAAAGTAATTAATACATCTCTTAAAATACACATAATGCCCCCCCCCATTCACACACCACACAACACACACACACACACACACACAACACACACACAACACACACACACACACACACACACACACACACACACACACACACACACACACACACACACAAAGCCAGGAGAGGAGAGAGAGAGAGAGAGAGAGAGAGAGAGCGGAGGAGAGAGAGAGAGAGAGGTGGGGGGGGGGAGTGATTGCAGTCCGGACACCAGCCAGGCTTCAGATGGCCGTTACACAGAACAGTGGTGCAAGGCAGCTTTGATGTTCAGGTTGGAAGGCAAGTTTTTTTTTCTTCTTCTTCTTCACCCTCACCTCTTCTCGGATACAGTAAGAGTACAGCAAGTGAGGATCCCATTCCCTCAGAAGAACAAGTCTGGCCTTTGAAATGTGCAGCAATCCCTATGCCTGTGCCAGGGGCCCTAGTTCTCCTGTTCTTTTCAAGTTTTCCTCTAAGACAAGACCAATTCGTTTAACATTGGCTTGGCCCATCCATCTCCTCCACCACTGAATCTCTGTTTGACTCATGGCAGTGGCGATAGTAACCTCAATGAAACCTTATCTGTTGATGAGAGGTTTGTATATTTTGATAGTGGTCTGCCGCGCACTAAGATTGCTGATAGCAACATAACTAAGTAGACGATGTTAGATGATGGTTCTACATRATTAGAATTTGACCAGGACATACATTTTTTAGCGACAACTGCGTTCAGCCATTGTTAATGTTTCAGAAACATCTCTTGTAAGAGAWGACATCTTGTAAATTAAGACAACCAATTATGTTGTTGTGTGCCTTCTGGATTTTGATATTGTTTAAATCTTTAATGTTCTCTAATTCGATTCTGTTTCTAACTGTTTATTGGTCTTTAGCATGATGTGTTCTTAGAAGGAGATATGATTGAGTGCGTTCTTACGGTGTAGACAGCCTCTTTCAGAGGAAGAGTTTTGAGCTAACTTGAGACACAGGAATCATGGTAACCTGCTCAGAGTTTGTTTCTGGTTCATTGAATCTTAATGTTGTGAGAATCACATCAAGGATATATTTCTCGCTTAATATGTTACAAAAAACATTTCAACATTAAAAAATAGATATATTTAGGATCAATCAATCACAATTGAATTAAACCATTGTGTTATAYCTGTTTATTACCCATGTATAAACTATCTAGAAACTAATAGTGAACATGTCTGAAGTAGAGTATGAGGGTGAAGGATGAAGTAGAGTTTGTTTGTTTGTTGATTGGTTTTAAGCATCTTTGGTCCTATAAAAGTACTATATAAATCCATTGTTTGTATTATCATTTTTACAGCTCCAGTACATGGAGTAGTAGTATGCTGGCTTTTGAAACTGTAGCGGAAAGTGTCAGATGGCTGTTTTATTTACTGTAGCTGTCAAGAGGTGTTCCTGAAAACTGGCATTGAATAAAAATGCACATTAGCGTTTGTAGAGATAGCAATTAGTGGTTGTAAACATCAAGTGCAACCTAGTCTGTGTCTGGGTAATGCATCTACTTAACAAAAGTATAAATGCAACATGCAACATGCAACAATTTCAAAGATTTTACTGAGTTACAGTTCATAGAAGGAAATCAGTCAATTTAAATAAATTCATTAGGCCCTTATCTATGGATTTCACATGACTGGGCAGGGGCGCAGCCATGGGTAGGCCCACCCCTTAGGAGCCAGGCCCAGCCAATCAGAATTAGTTTTCCGGACAAAYGGGCTTTATTACAAATACTCCTCAGCACCCCGTACTGCCAAATTCTCTAAAATGACGTTGGAGGTGGCTCTTGGTAGAGAAATTAGCATTACATTCTCTGGCAACAGCTCTGTTGGACATTTCTGCAGTCAGCATGCCAATTGCACTCTCCCTCAAAAAAGTTGTGTTTTGTGGCATTGTGTGACAAACTGCACATTTTAGATTGGTCTTTTATTGTCCCCAGCACAAAGTGCATCTGTGTAATGATCATGCTGTTTAATCAGCTTCTTGATATGGATGGATTATCTTGGCAAAGGATAAATGCCCCCCCCCTTTCCTCTCTCTCTCTCCCTCCCCTCTCGCTCTCTCTCTAGTGAAGCAGAAGTAGGACTATTTCAAGGTTTTGGTGTCTTAGGCTTTTTAAATGARTTGTCACATCCTGTACAGCTGTTGGTGAGTGCATACATAGAGAATGCAATGTCTTGCAGAAACCTCTAATGCAGACTCTTCAGAAAGAACTAACCCAAGTACTTCCTGTATGCTCTGATGTTTAGGTTCTTCACGGATGTGGAGAATATGGAGCATGTACAGTATGGTGGCGTCCACTCATAGAAACCGTCCCTCGAGGCACACACGTCAGTTCAACATTTCGTTTTGATTTACATTTGTTCGAGTTGTCAACTAATGTGAATTCAACGTGAAATCAACCAAACAAATCACCATGTCATTGGATTTAGGTTCAAAGTGGAAAAAAAMACGAAATGCCCTTACGTTGATGACTTTTTGCAAATCCAATTAGTTTTCCACGTTGATTCAACGTCATCACATGGATATTTACGGTTGAAATGACGTGGCACCAACGTTGATTCAACCAGTTTTTGACCAGTGGGTTTGATTTGAGGTTCATGCTTTCGTCAATAATATGTTTGTATACATTCCGTTTATTTGAATTACTGTGCAGKCAATATCTGAAGTCTACTGCTTGACTGATTCATCCAATGCAAACYGTATACTGTATCATCAATCATATCTTCGATGTGTATCAAATAACATCATCTGACTACATATTCCRGAGCTGCAATCGTTGCACCTGTACTGTTTTCTATGCACAGAGAGGTTATCTATACTGCACATTGATACAGTGGACAGAGAATAGATGCCTATAAATAGTGTGAAACTCTGCTTGTGTCCAGCAGCAGCTGTAGACTGGCATGTTTTCATCATAGTTGATCAAGTGTACTTGTGTGGTGACACAAACTGGACCTGAACRCCTGTCCTGTTGAATCAGTGGGTGCGCTCAAGCATCTCAGTCTTCTCCCCGGTGAATATCCAGTCCCTCTCCAGCTTCTGCTTCACATCCCCAGGACAACCCCTCCRTTTTCTCTCTCCTTCTTTCTCTCTCTTTCCCTCTACCCCGTTTTTCCTTGACTGTGTGCTCTCTCTTTRTCTCTACCCCATTTCAACGACAATCCCATTTTTGTCATTGACATTTWATTTTTTAACTTCACCCACATTTTAAATGAGCGGCAGTCTGGCAATTACTACAGGTACAGCTATGACTAGATATGACGTAAATACAAGGATTTACTCAGAATGGACACTGCCTTTGCCACCACAGGCCCTGTCATACCAGACAGGTTTCGCCTACAGTCCTAGACACTAGTGTAGGAGTCACTGGACATCGAATCATGGCATGGCTAGACCATTCTGTCGTTGTGCCATCTCAGTCAACCTCTCTGCCATTCAGCCTCTGCCAGAGAAGTTTCCAGACCTCAGCCTGCACTCTCAATAACGAAAACCCCTGAACCTCCTCCACATGTCTGTGGCTCCATCGTTGGTTTCCCCTCGACAAGTTCTGATTTCTGATAAAAGGCCTCAGTTTAAATAAGTCTGATAATATAAGTGAAGGGAAATGTCAACTTTCAGTGTTCTTGTTTTCTGTTAATCTCATGGCGCAGAAGTAGTGGGGTTCTACTCATGACTCAAACAGCCTGCCGCCAGTTTCTGTTTTCACTTATATTAAATGCCCAATGCAGCTGMMTTTTTTTTCAATATCAAATCATTTCTGGGTAACAATTAAGTGCCTTACTGTAATAGATTTCCATTAAGAAAGCAACTATTTCTAAAGTATGAATTTAGCTAGGACTGTCTGAGAGTGGTCTGAGTGGGGAGGGGAAAACTAGCTGTCATTGYCAGAGAGGTTTGCAACTCTCTCTATAAATCAATTGACCCGAAAGCCGAAACTCCCGCCCATGCGAATCTGCTGATTAGAAGGACCTGTATAGATTGTATTTTCAACCAGCAACTATCAGGAAATAATACTGATAAAACATGTTGACACTTTTYCAATGTTAGTTTCATCAGCTGTTGTAAAATATAATACAAAACACAGGAAAAAACAGAATTTTGACTGCACTGGACCTTTAAACACAGACATGGATGGAGAAACCTATCACCTGTTATTTGTTAGCAGCTAAGGAGCTGCCACAATACTTGGATTTCACCAAGAATTGTGATTGATTGTTGCACTGGGCTGCCCATGATGCACGTAGCCAGACTACTATCCAACAGTGTAGGGGTTTACTGTGGCAGGAAAATATAGCATCACCTAATTAGATTTTGTACAAAGGGTATATGATGTGTGTAAGGTCTCGTGAGTTTTGTCAATGAAATCAGTTAGCACATTATCTCCTACAGATACAGTATATGACAGCCGCTTCCATCTTGTCACAGAAGCATGCAGAACAAACACAAACAAAACATATTCTATAACAATTGCTAGGTTTTCATCCAATTGGCGACAGATTTTCATGTGAATATTCTCAAATCCGCATAAATAAAATATGCTCATTTTCCCACCAGTGGTTTCCACCAAACTGACTTGTTACAGATGAAAATCAGTATGTGATGACGTAGTGTACACAAAATTTACATTTTCGCTTAAGTTTTCATGTACCGAATAAAAATCTAATGTTCAATGTGTTTCGATTGCATTTTCAACTCTACACAAACTGTTGCGTTAAATAGCAAATATGCCTACTAACAGCTCACAGGTACAGTGCGGTATGCTGTGCGGGAAGTCTAGTCTACATGATGAGATTGTTATGGATAAGAGCGAGAATATTTTTATTTGTCAAATGGCAGTCAAGCATCGATCATCATTTCACCAGAATCAGACCCTCGATATTTATTGGAAAGGAGCATCAAGATCACTGTGCACTTTCACCACCCTGTGTGAAGTTAATCATCATTTATTTCATCTGATGCCTAGTAAACTGCATTGTTTCCCGAGTCGTAGTGGGAGGACCACACAACATATCATCACGTGACTCCAAGTAAACTTCGATTTGATGGTTGTTATATTTGCTCATAAAGGCGTATCCACCGCCATTTCTCGAATAACCACGTCAAACCTAAAAATGATCTGTTTGCTTTTTTTTTTTAATTATCAGAGCTGTCGTGATTTATTTGTGTACGGTATGACTTTACTCGCATAAAAACTGTGGATGGAAACGTGGTCATTGAAGAGGAAACTCTGTTTTGTATCAGCAGAGTACAGGTTGACTTGACTAAATGACTGTGGCACTGAGATCTGTGAGATACACACATATACACACGCACATACATACACCCCCCCCCTCCCCAATGGTGTAGGAGTTACCCTCCAGAGTGAATGCCTCTGTCAACACACCACACACACACACACACACACAGTTTCCCTCAAAAACAAATATCTCTTTATACACCTCACTTGTTTTACACTGCTTAATGCTGAAACAGCTTGAGGGTCGAGTAGACTGAATTTAAATTAGCTGAGTTTATAGGCTCACACCAAGTGGAAAAGGTAATGCCCCTTCTATCATACCGAGGCAGACAGGATTGTCAATGTAAGAGGCAGAGTATCTCTCTCCCTCAATCTCTGCTATAGTAATTGTACGATTAAATACTTCACCATGGTTTAAAGAGACCAACATTTAACCCTCTGAAAAGTAAGCGCCTGCATTATTAATTATTCATTTTGTCGCGAAATTGCATTATTATTCTCGCCATAGTTTATTTTATTTGGATAGGGACACCGTACAAACACATTGACACACTGAGCTAACAATTGTCAGGTTGCATTGCGCTATGGTGTTTCTAGCTCATGCTACTTTTCAAAACCTGTCTCCAAATGGACTGCAATGGATAATAATAGTCATTTCCTGAGTTGGCTGGTTGGTGGTGATGAGAGTATCTGTAAAGGAAGTGTCTTTTTAGCACAGCTTCTAGAACTTAGAACGACCGCAAATGAATGGGCAAAGCCTTATCTGATCAATAATCTATCCGTCACTGAAGCACACTATCTCAACGAATGTATTGTATTGGCAGCGTTGCAGCCTCAGGTACTACGGAGTGTAAAAACAACGGACCAAACGTCAAGCGTGCCACGATGATTTAGCGCCACAAACAGCAGCAACCTGCAGTATCATAATGAAGGCATATACAGCCTAGTGTAAACTGATATGTGTATATATAGTATATATATGCCAGGGCGCCTGAGGGCAAGGGGTTATATAATGTATTCGGGAGAATCCACTCCAGCAGAAAGCAATCCTGTAGTTGTGTTGTGTACGTGCTCCCGTACATGCGCGTGTGTGTGTGTGTGTGTGTGTGTGTGTGTGTGTGTGTGTGTACTGTCCAATATGTATGTGTGTGTGCTTTTCCTGTGTTTGGCCGAACTTTAGCCAGCATTCCCCTACTTTATTGCCTGGGGACAGCCTGACCTCCCCGTTACCTCCACGGCCCCGGTGCTCAAAATCTGTTCACCAATGTAAAGCTCCAGCAATCAGACGCTACTTTTTGGTCCATCTCTTATTAACAGTCATTTTAAATATTAACCTCCACTACACTCATACCCCACTCTGCCCCTCAGCCCTCTAACTGCACACAAAAGAAACACACACTACACCTTCGAAAATGTACACCCAGAAGTCCCCTCTTTATCTTGCTCGCTGTTGTTTCGGACAAAGATGCCTTGTGATTGCTTCTGATTGCAGTACAATATGTAGCTAAAAGTAGATTTTGACATTGTGATGGTAGTGTTGTAAAGCTGTCAAGTCAGGAAATGTTAATTGCATTCATATATTTTTACTTCAATTGTGTGTATATATCCACATTGGAATAATGGTAGTAAAGCAATAACACCACTCATAATACGGCTTTTATAAAGAGCAATACCGCATCCTTTTTGTGTTACTTAAATTCAATCTGGCTCTAGAAGAAAACGCTACAGTTTCAGTGTATTTTAACCAACTGTATCTACCTCTTCTCTATCTTATGATGACATTTTTCTCCTCTCTTCTACTCTAGGAGGATGTTCCCCTTCCTGAGTTTCAACATCAGCGTTCTGGACCCGTCAGCCCACTACAATGTGTATGTGGACGTGGTCCTATCCGACCAGCACCACTGGAGGTACCAGGGAGGCAAGTGGGTCCAGTGTGGCAAAGCAGAGGGTAACATGCCAGGTATGATTACCTAYCGGTTAAGAACGTTTGGGCCAACGTTGGACCAGTAACCCGAAAGGTCGCTGGTTCAAATCCCTGAACAGACTATGTGAAAAATCTGCCATTGAGCAAGGCACTTAACCCTAATTGCTATTGTAAGTCGCTTTGGATAAGAGCATCTGCTAAATGACTTAAATGTTCAAATATATTAAATATATATTGCCACACCACACTCTCTGTCATCCATACTGCTCCAATCAATGACATACAATGGTACAATGAATGAATCCAAAGGAGGATCCCTCCAGAGTAGCATTGAGAGTTAGAGCATCAACGTGTCCTTAGCATTTATAACCATGCTTATTGATTGAATGGAACATGGATTCAGTKTTTTCCTCAGTGGCTAATCATCCCTCTCACTCTACTCCATTCGTTTCAATTTACCCAGTATGAGTGAAATCACCAAGAGACTCAACCTAAAGCAGCTACATTGTTTTGTGAACGATGACAATTTCAACCCGCCGTACAGCACTGCAGTCATTGAAATAGGTCAACCTGTGTCATACACTAACATGTATTGTGGCTGTGTGGCTCCTGACTAATTACAGTGTAGTGGTAGCCGTGGTAACATTGTTGTGGTAGCTATGATTCTTTAGTAACAGGTTAGTAGGTCGTTTTGCTAATGTTAATTGGAGCTGTGGTTGTTTAGTATAGCATTTGCTTGTAAACGATTTGTGAAGCATTAATGTAGGCCTATGTAGACTTGTAAAGGGCTTCACGAAAGCTTCATTAACGTTGTTGCTAACTCTACCCCATAGGGAACAGGATGTATATGCACCCAGACTCTCCCAACACAGGGGCTCACTGGATGAGGCAGGAGGTGTCGTTTGGAAAGCTCAAGCTCACCAACAACAAGGGCAGTGCCAACAACGTGGGGCAGGTAACAGATATGCCTCAGAAACTCATTTAAAGATGTAATAAAATCCAAATGAGATTTTCCATTGGTGGTACTTTTCATCGTTTTTTTCACGGTCGTTAATTCCCTTCTAGGACTAACTCTCCGGTGCTGTTCCCTCTTAGATGATCGTTCTYCAGTCACTTCATAAGTACCAGCCACGGCTGCACATCGTCGAAGTGAAGGAGGATGGTTCTGAGGACCTCTTCCTCACCGCCAAGGCCCAGACCTTCGTCTTCCCAGAGACCCAATTCATCGCCGTCACAGCCTATCAGAATGCAGACGTGAGTCACCTCGCCTGACCTCAACAGCTCATTTGTCTAGCCCTTTTCCTTAGCATACCATAGACCAGGGGTCACCAACTAGTCGATCYCGATCTCTTGTCTCCAAGGCATTTCTAGTCGCATTTCTAGTCGATCGCCAAACATTTCTYTAAAAAACAACAACGATAAAGCCTTTTTTTAAATTATTCTCGGGTTGTTGGTGGTAGGTGCAGCCAATTCAGCTGCCCTGCGCGCCGGGTTGGCAAACTGTTACCATTTCATGTGTCTGAAGGTACAAACTCTGCCTTCCCGGTGGGCCTGGAGAGGAAATCAAGTGCACTATGCCACCGCTGGCCAATCAGATTGCTCAGATGACCGAGTCTGCAGTAACGTAGCAGGCATTAAAGAAAGCTACGGCAAAATTGATACTGTGAGATTTCAAAACGTTTAAAACCATGACTAGAGAGAGACTGTCAACGAATACAGCAAAGAGCTGCAGTTTATATGTTTAAGTTCTTACTCAGCACTGTCAASACTTTGTATTCAACACTTTTATCACCCATAAAATGCGCGTTCTTCCTATTTCCACTCAGCGCTACAACAAGCACTGCAGCAGTAATGAATGAGTAGGAAAGTGTATCTATAGGCTTGCATTGTTGTTATTATTAGCGGCTTGGGTCTTTTTTTAATATCAAGGAATATTTCTCTGTTCATAGGAGTAACAACCTYAATTTCTGCATGAGGCAYKWGTAATGRGGRGCGACTCGAGTTTCGCCATCAGCTGTAAGACGCTGTCCCTTTTTTGGTCAGTGTCAGTGGAGGAAAGGGAAAGTGGAGGGATGTTGAGAGATGTTGCMRTCTCCCTCCTCTGAGACTGACCATCAGATGCAGGCACCGTCAGCCCAGTAAAATAAAAAGCAAATTATTTAAATGTATGCTCACCCAGCTGTGCCTCACAAGTAATACAACAATGGATCTATGTCCCGAACAACAATGCATTGGCAGGTCAATTCAAGCAAAGCCAGTATGCGGTGATAATGTATTGGGCCTATAGCTTACTGCACAAACCTCACTGCTACAGTGCTGTTTTMAATTGGTTAATGTTGCATAGACTTACAMTTTTTAAGTCACGTTWATAAAAATTCAGAGTGGTAGATCTCGGCATTTTGACTCAGAAAGTGATCTTGACTCAGAAAAGGTTGGTGACCACTGCCATAGACGTTTATAACGTACTTAAGAATAGACGTGTACTCACACTGAAGTGCCAAACAAGAAGACTTTCCCACGATAAGAAAATAAACTGTGTGTAACCCTCATTAGTAATTTCATGCAGTCAGTGATCTCTCTCTCTCCCCCTCTCTCTCCCCCTCTCTTTTTCCTATGCGTCTACGCTCTCACACTCTCTCTCCTCAACGATCTGTCTGTCCTATCCTTGCCCCCTCTCCCATCCTGTCTCCTGCTATTTCTTACACAGATCACCCAGCTGAAAATAGACCATAACCCCTTTGCTAAAGGTTTCCGGGACAATTATGACGCGTGAGTATGCCAGAAAATAACCAAATGAATAAAGAGAAAACGAAACCCCTCAAAAACATCTGTAGTCTTGAATGAGAACGTTTGACATTTTAAACCAGCTCTATGTCTTTACAAGCGGACGCTGAGGCACAGTGCTCACACACGTACTCAGTCCTACCATATCAACACTGGATATCTCCAACTAATAAATATACAATTGCTAACCCTAATAGGCCAATGTATTTCTATCTCACAAAGATGTGTTGATATGAGGAGGTGTGAAATACCTGCTAGATGGTTAAGAGACATTTGATGTGACACATGTTTTGCCAGGAAGTAACACGTCTTCTTGTGTTGCGCCCCCTCCCCCATTCCTCCCCGTTCCCCTGCCTAGGCTGTACGCACCACCTGACTCAGACCGTGTCACCCCCTCTCCCACCGAGGGCCAGCAGCTTTTGGCAGGTACCTGCTATACCCAGGGGTACCTGATGGACCAGTACATGAACCCCCTGCCCCAGAACCGCTTCTACAGCCGGGAGCACATGGCAGGCATGGGCCATCAGACCAAAGACCCCTCAGCCAGCCCCCACAGCCGCTGGTACCTCTCTCCCCAGCAAAGTGTCACCTCCAACCGGTTGGACTTCAACTCCTATGAGGGTGACTTCTCCAGCAACAGCTTCTACAAGCCCTTCCCCCTGCAGACGTCGGCCCACCACACGCTGAGCTACTACGAGGACAGCCCGTTCGCCACGGCCAGCGTATCCATCTCAGGAGCCTCCTCGGCAGCCTGGAGCACCGGCCGGCCCTCCCCTCAGTACCTCAACCATCCCTGTCCCAGTAAAGTCGGCCCCAGTCTAGGCTGGTTCAGGCCTGTGTCCTCTACCTCTCCAGGTCACCCCAYGCTCCGCCCCCCACCATCACTYCAGGACAAGCCCAAGGAGGCGGGGGTGGGGGGAGAGGACCCCTGGCTGGAACCCCCCTCAGTCAAATCGGTGGACTCGGCTGACTCCGGCCTGTTCGAGGGCGSGGCAGAGGGCAAGAAGCGGCGAGTGTCACCCTACGCTTCCAGCACGGAGAACTCGCCGCCCACCCYTAGCGTGGAGGTCTGTGAAAAGGACTGCGGTAGTGATGCCGGCTACTACGGCTTTTATACCCACTGAAGCCYCCCACCCACCACGRAAATACCCTCTCCTAGTGTCCCCCTCCTGTCCTCTTTGTGCTTTGGTATCTCCCACATGGCCGTGTCTCTCTGCCTGTCCCATGAAGTCATGTAATGGCGCTGGACTGAAGCTCCATTGGCCACAGAACGCCAACATCACAGATGGGCCAGGTAAATGGCACCTCAGCCATTTTGACACATACAGACAGACTGGACCTCTCGACAGCCCAAAAGGGAGGCTACTCTAAGYTTGTGTTTAGGTTACGTGTTTGAGGACAAGGACCTCCTAAGGTCAGACAGGAACACTTTGAACATGACTGTTAATGTGTGCGAGGGCCAAAGTGCAAAGGCGATTTGACTGGGTCCACAGACACTGCCCTAGAAACATGCAGACACACAGACACAKAGACCTGTGACTTAAGTCTTTTTAACGTTTGGGGATTCAAAAATAAGACGTCTGCACACCTGCTGACAGACCCCTGCAGGGACTGTCCAGTCTTCCCCTATCACATTCACACACAGACACACACTCTTTCACACACACATGCTCACACACAGACACACACTCTCTCTCACACACACACACACACTATTCTCCAGCTCCACGTTCAGTATATGCTCGCGGTCACATGACCCAATGTACTGAGACGCAGACACGACTGGTTGTATGTTAATAACAAAACGGAATCATTTCTGTCTAATCCTCTGTCTGAGGAGTTTGGAACTCCCCCTTGTGACAGCAGTGAAGAACTGCAGGCTGATGGCGAGCGCGCAGGCGAGAGCAGAGGCCAGCGTCAGGTGTTAGAGGTGAGGGGAGCTTAGCGAGGGTTCAAGGCTAATCAGCATCAAGGCTGACGGGCCAGTCTTCCTGTGAGCTACTGTCGCCTACAGCAGGTCTGTCATTTAGAACAACACAGCCTTAGCAGCCAATCCAAAGACTCACAACACAATGGAAATCAGCATATCTCACAGACAATCTGAGGCAACTACAAAAGCGATTAATTAAAACGTGAGCCAGTCAGACAACACACACCGGAAATCATTACCAGCAGGGTATATCGTTTTTACACCCCCCCAATAACTGAAGTGGATTTAACAGTCGACATTAATAAGYYATCATAGCTTTCACCTGGATTCACCTGTCATGGAAAGAGCAGTTCCTAATGTTTTGTACACTTAGTGTATATGGCTAAGAGAGCGCCAAACTGACAGAGTACATGTAGCCTATGTATTGTCACTCCCGGGCTTAGTTAGTGTGACACAACAGAACGTGTGTCCACCCCCCCAGACTTTAGGTTCATCATGTCGTGACAAAGACACAGCTTCCTGGCAAGGTGACGAAGATCTATAGAGAGAGGAGAGAGCGATAGAGKGAGGGAGTCTCCAGTCTGAGCCAATCAGAGACTCTGGGGGTGACAGGCAGCCACTCACTCWAGAGGATCCTGGGATACTGGTGGTCTAAAACCACATATTGCTGGGTGTGTGTGCTCCAATTGCAAGGCCATAAGAAATGACAGGAATGTAATCAAGGCAAGACCTCATTATTTATCGCACTTATGATTACGGTATATTGTACACAGAGTACAGTCAGAAGACACATGATATAATTAGGATATAATCACACTTATTAAGTGACAGGCCAGCCATGAAAACATGACTCACAAACACAGTCACGCACTCACACTGGAAGGTGACCAAAACAAATTCACTTTTGAGTTTTAAAAAAAGACATTGGGGCTGTGTGTCTACAGTCAGCCCTGCTGGCTATGATTGAATATACTTAATGTAAAAAATTAAAAAACATTTTTATCCTACTTACATATATATACTGGATGTTCATTTTGTTAACCTCCTCAAGGTGTTTTTATATTATTAATTCATGAATTGTACAGATGCCAACTTTCAAAGGGAAATTCTGCCATTTTGTGTCAGGCTAAACTGCCTTTCTACAAACAAACAGAGAAGCTGGTTTTCCTATTGGAAGGTGGAAGAAATCAGTGATTCTCTGACATAAAACCAGAGCAATAGGATGGAGAAGACAATCAGATCTGTGGTATTGCAGAACTCTGCAAATGAAATATGTTCGCAAACAGAAAGACACCTTCCCTAAACAGAGCTTAGCATAATGTGACTTTGCTGTGACACCATCATAATGCAATAATGCCACAGCACAGTAAAGGTCATTGGACTGACTTCATGTGCTACAAAAGGGGAATCAACTGGAATTTAAAAAGTCTAGCTATAGATGTTTTCTTATGTAGAGTTGATCTTATGCTGGACACTATAGAAATATATTGCTAACATGCGTCTCTTCCTGAAAAGTTTATTTTTACCCTTAAGCAATTTAAATGAATGAAAAAGGGACTTCATTATTACAGTTGTTTGTTAAGAGGTGGACAATTCGTTATTTAAGTGCAATTAAAATGAGATGTGAATTAACTTTTTATTTATAAGGTGTTCAATATTGCAAGAGCAAATGAAAAACATTGATTTGATCAAATGCTTGGAAAATGTGCAGAAATGTTTATTCTGTATCTTGCGTTACATGATTTCGTATGTGACGCTGTCTGGCACTGAACCTGCATTAACATGACTGCTAGTGAGTTGAGAGAAACAGATCATTCTGTCTGTATGTGGTGTGGACTCCTCAGGACTGCCTTCTAGTGTACATCTCCTTACAATAAACAAAACAAACTCCTGCCAATAGCAATCTTCTATAAACAATCCATAACCCATGATTCTTTGCCATCCTTTTATTAGAATGAAGTGGTGACTGGGAAATGTAGTCCAGTCTTGACTTAAAAAGCTCAAAGAGGATAAGGATGGGGTAGACTTGAAAGGTCAAATTCTCCATCCAACAGTTGGATAGTGAAGCATTTTCATTTGTGTTTAARGTGGACTGTTTGTCTCCGGGGTGGGGCACCTTGCCTTCAGTCTGTGAAATGGCCTGTCCTTAAATTATCGTAAAGGTGTATAAATCATTAACTCAATCGGTCCGAGCAGGCTGTAACGGATGAATAGACTYATGATCCAGGAATGCAGTAGAGAAATGCAAAATATWGTACTAAATTAAGAAATGTAAATATTGTCTTCGCTTTATTCTAATGTAATAAAGACTTGAATAGCAGAAAACAAAGGGATTTTTTTTTAAATTTATTACAAGGTGGCTTACTTGTCTTTTACTGTGTTTTATTCATGAATTAACATTTCATAATCACAACTGTTTAAATTGAATCTCAAACCAATGTAAAAAATAAAAAAGACAACCTCAAGATTATAAACAGAATAATACCCACATACCCATTGTACTGTATATTAGACATGTTAATATTAAGTCTAGCTTGATTATAATTTAATTATACTCAATCATAAAATACACTTTATTAAAACGCAGACTCATTATGCAATCAGTTGCCTTCGTAACCCCTTTCAAGAGCAATATCTTAATAATCACAAGTAACAGCATTATTATTGTTCACTAAAAATCAAGTCAAAAATACAACACTTACATTATAAAAAGTAACTTATGTGCACCCTAAATGACAGAGACTGTTATAGGTTACATTCCCATGTCAAATTGTTTGACTTACTAAAACACTCAGGTAGGAGAAAGGAATGTTTGAACACACTAATGCCACTGAAATAAATATGATTCAACAATAATTCATAAAATCGGCTTAATCCTAATTTAGGATCCACAAACCATGGATAGATGACTTAGAGACGTGTGAAAATTGAGTGATGACGCCAAAAGATTGGTTTAGGAGTCAGCCCAGAGACTATTAAATACACATTTTTCTACCTTTACAWTATCTGAAGATTAGTCCACAGTAGATGTCTTGACCTGAGCAAATGAACCTCACACTTCCAGCCCTCTAGACAGCAAATACATCTTGACAGGATAGCATAAATGTACACAAATGGGGAATGACCATAAATACATTGCAATGGACTAAATACGAGTATGAGAGAAAAGTCTATTTATCCTTTCCAGGTGGCGGAACAGGTAACGCTACACATTCTGGGAACTATTTTCAACATGACGTTTCAGTGGATCCAAGTAGTTTCCAGACTTTCCCATGAAGCAGCCCGGGAGGGAGTGCAAATCAGATGGCAATGATGGAAGGTGAGGTCTCAGGACAGTTCATCGATGCCTTCACCAATTGGCCCCAGTCTGTCTGTTTATTCACCATAGTTCCAGGTTGTTTGTGTTAGCAAAGCCCGGGTTCTCTCGGACTTTCCAATAGGTTCCATTGGTCAGCCACACATCCCTCCCAGAGGAATCCATYGCTTTCCTAAAGATGGAAAATGATTCAATTACAGAAAGCATACCTAGTATTAAACCAGTGGAGTCCTATATGATCTTACTGTGTATCACAATTGAAGTTCGGTACATTTCAGACTACAAAAAAAGAGATTTGGGGGTATTATCCTAGATATAAGATGACACACAAGAGTACCACTGAAGATTAAYAGGAAAGGGACTTACTTAAAGAAGCGTGGCGTGTGCTCCTGTCCTTTCTTAGCCAGTTGTTTCCTCCGCTCCCTCTGCATGTCTTCCACTTCTTCTTTAAACTTGTCACAGTCATCCACCCTCCCATCCTCCAGCATCCTGAGGAAAATAAAATAACAAAAATCATCAAAAACACACCAATTCATCGAATCCATCATATCTAAGAGAAAGGCCCCGAGTTTTTCCTGGTCGTGTCACCTAAAACAGGAAAACGTCATGGCCCTGTTAATAAAAAAAGATATATTTGTAAAATGGTGGTTTTCCATTTCCTAATCAAGCCCGACCCATGGCGGCAACACTCACCTCTGGTCAGGGCGAAGGCGTGAGTCTGTGGGGGGCAGAAGAGGCTTCAGGCCTGGGGTGAGCTCGTTCAGCTCTAGTGTGAAGCTGGAGAAGCCGTAGTACAGGTAGTAGTCCTTGGGCTGGGAATCTGTACAGTGAAATAGACCACTGAGGTCAGCTACAGCTAATGTAACCACAGCCTCAAACCACAAWGTCTTTAGATAGCATATCGCTAACCAGTAAAAAAATACTTAAGGGTTTGGAGGCTTTTGATACAAGAATTCTCAGTTTTGAACTTTTCAGACTGTTTTCCTTGGGTGGGTGGGATACTCACTTGGCTTCCAGATACACTGTGGAGTGGGCAAGGTGTCACAGAAGATGCCCTCATGCCACAGCCCCCCAAACCGGTGGATAACACTCCCAGTCTGGTCGAGCACGGTGCCCTGCACTTCATTCTTGTTGGTGTCCGACCCCCAATAGCGAGACTTAACGAAGGTTATCTTACAGGTGCACGCGTTGCCGTTGAGGTTACGGATGATGACCTCCCCATAGTGCTCCAGGTAGCGCTGCTGGCTCAGGACATTATGGATGCAGGTCACCACTTTGTTCCACTCATAGTGGTCCCCAAACCTAAAAGAGTGAAGTTAATTTCTAACAGTTTGAGGGAGCAGACAGTAAAYAAATGGCCACCAGCAGCAGACTCTCACCTTGGGAGAGTGACATTCACCATCCCMGTTGGCATGATCTCCAGTGACTTTCCCCAGAACTTATTCTTCCACCGCTGGTCTGTTTAGGTGACACAAATATGTTGTGCTTCATGAGAAAAACGTTAAATGATCAAAGTTTCAGATAGTTTCTAAAGGTTTAGAAATGGTTCAAAACAAGATGTCAAGACACTTGCTAACACTAGCCGACTAGAATCAAGGTTCTGCTCAGTTATAAATCAGTAAAGCTCACCCTGCCAGAAGGAGAAGGAGTCGGAGTCCGCATGACATGCAGAGATGGGGGGGTGGTGGCAGACCTGATGAAAGACAATGGTTTAGTCTGAATACAACAGAACTAGTCTGACCTGGTCTGCTGAGGAATGTTAGAGAAGATTCAGTCCTCCTACCTGCTCACTGATGTAGCGGAAGCCCTTGTCTTCTCTCAGACATTCATAGGTCTCCCCCAGGAGTGGGTTGAAGGGCTTGTAGCGGTTGCGGTAGTGAGCTGTAGCATAGCCAGAGATGGCAAAGGCACCTACGTAGACCTGCACAAGACCAGAGAAGCACCTTCAGTCTTCTAATCTAACATACTGCGAATCACTAGCATAGCTGTCGTTACGTGGTTTCATTTAAACCGTGAGGCTCTGRGCATACTGTATTCTAGCATATGCCTTTGACACAACGGAAACTTTTTAATCATAGTTTAGTGATGTGTCCAGATGCTGCTAACTTGAGCACTTTTCCCCATTCGGTGTTTAAGGTGGCTCTTAACGCCTTACATCCTTTGAGTTACAAAATTTGAAGACATTTAAYAATCCTCACCATCCTCTGGTAGGGGTCTAGTGTGTTGTTGGCGGTGTCCAGCAGCTCAGAGTACTCCAGCTCCTCACACAGTCTTTGCATCAGGTTGATGGGCTCGTTGAGAGCAGCAGGCATGGACACACGGGACAGGTCCTTGCCTATGTTGTTATAGAGGATCTGCATCAGGCCCACCTGGGAGTTGTCCGGGCAGTGGGCGGCCAGGGTGGTACGGCGGCCCGTGTTTTTGGGCACGACACAGTTGGGAGTCTTAGAGATYCTGGCACGGTACTCACGAGTGGCTGAAGCTGTGGGGTAGAGAGATCGGTTTCAATAAATTGAAAAAACGAATTGCTAACTAGTTACAGAGCGTGTGTATGTGTGTTCACCATGTCCTTCGTCAGGTTCAGAGTTGCTGGTTGTCCCTTCACTCAGACCAGACTCAGACTCAGAGAAGCTCCCATTCAGGACACCGTCACTCGCATCAAAATACTCAGCTGCAGAGTCTGTCACCGATGGCGTGCGACGGGACTCGTTCCCAGATACAGTCTAAAGAGAGGAAGAGTGACAAACAATAAACACCATGAGAAAGACAGCCAAGAAGACAGTCGGTGAGGAAAAGCACCCATAGGCACTCGCACACAAATAAATACACACATTTCGTAAACCAAGCCTGTCTCCATGAATGCATATACCCTCACCTCAGCCAGTGTGGTTGATTGGTGGTAGGTGTCCTGCAGTCTCTGACGCTCCTGGGCCAAGGCATCATGCACAGACTTSAGGGACGTGTGTACTGACGGGGACAGGAAAATAAAGAAATTCACATTTAGCATTAGTAGTAARGAACGCACACAACATGTGAGTCCACGTGTGTTTTGACTCTGACCTCTTTGGGACACGCTACAGATGTCCTGCTGGATCTTCTTGCCTTCTGGGGAGGCGTTGGTGGGAGGGGACAGCTGGGAGTAGACATAGTCAGGGACGGCGGGGACATASTCTTGAAGGGAGGGGACAGATGCACCCAGTTGGGACGAGCTGTTCAGGTGACTAGAGGACAGCTACAAAATGGAGGAACGATGGAGAATGAACAAGTAGAAAAAACTGAACAACCATTTTCTATTTGTCTGAGAATTATTTGCCAGTCACCGATTCCCCACATTAGTGAGATGTCAAATATGTTTGTATGTAGAAGGAAAATGAATAAGTACTGTGTACAAGCCATGCAATARAGATACTATGGAAGATTAAAAGCTATCGTTTCATTTTTTATTTCATGAAAAATTAACCCCTTTTTCTCCCCGATTTTGTTATTACGATCTTGTCTCGTCGCTGCAACTCCCCAACGGGCTCAGGAGAGCCGAAGGTTGAGTCGTGTGTCCTCCAAAATATGACCCAACAAGCCGCACTTAACACCCGCTCGCTTAACCCGGAAGCCAGCTGCACCAATGTATCAGAGGAAACACCGTTCAACTGACAACCGAAGACAGCCTGCAGGGGCCCGGCCCGCCACAAGGAGTTGCTAGAGCGTGATGAGCCAAGTAAAGCCCCCCCTGGCCCTCCCCTAACCCGGACGACGCAGGGCCAATTGTTCGCCGCTCTATGGGACTCCCAGTCACGGCCAGTAATGACACAGCTTGGGATTCGACCCCTTAGACCACTGCGCCACTCAGGAGTCCCGCTAGTGTTCAATTCTACTATAGGAGCATGTATGTCCTACAAGGAATTAACCAGTTTAATTTCTCAAACATATATATCACAGCTACAATTTCCATTCAATCTGATAGCAGTCTAATTGCAAAACGTTGGTTTGCTCTCTGAATCTAAATCTGATTTGACCTTACTTTCCATTGTAAAAAAATGTTTACCCCTTTGTCTGTYTGACTGTCTAGACAACATGGAAGAGATCAAGTAGGACTAGCTAGGTGTTCCTTGCTTTGGCAGTCTGCCTTGTTTCCTGGTGTTGACTCACCGATTTAGTAATCCCACGAAAAGGTTTTGGATTAAAAGGAAGCCTAAAAGTTATCAGATGATTGGGTTAGCTAATACTCAAAACCAACACATTATACTCTTTACAGGTTGGTTAGTGGTACACAATCAACTTTTGGTATTTTAGTATTAAAAAATATGTGAACATTAGTGCCAAATCAACGGGGAAATGCACTGGAACAAATATCCATGAGTCAAAACTAAAAATGTCAGTCTAAATCATCTACACATTTAATCTAAGAACCACAGGTAAAAAAGAAAATGTATGTTACTAACCTGTCTTACCATTCCAAGGGCCTCTACCCTTGACATTGTGCGCGAGTGACCCCATATCTTGCAAGACCTGGCCTTCTTGGGTTTCTCAAGAGAGAGATTCTTGGTGGAATTAAGAAAACAGACATGAGCCATTTATRTCATTGCATTACTTAATTCAAGCATGTCTCCACACCCTTGTCCACTGGTATTCCTAGTTCACTTGTCCCTAGGAAAAGTCACCCCTTACCCCTAGGAAAATGTGTAGACCTGAAACAACTGGATAAGTGTTGATATTTGATCCTAGCCTATGRGATGGCTGGAGTGGAACCATTACCACATTGCTAAACCTATACTAGGAAGGGTTGGTTTGGAGCTGGGCCGTAGTGTCGCTTCATCTCACCTGCATGCTGATGATGCGCTGCAGCTCGCCGTCGGTGAAGGCCTGCTGGCCCCCCTCCAGCAACTGCAGCCTCCGGACCAGCCGGTTCAGCTCAGACAGTTCCAACTGACAACGGTTCAGCTCTGAAGAAAAAAAAAGAAAAAAAACACAGAGACTGTTAGGGCAGATCCCAGAACAGTTCTACTGGGGAGTTAAGACCTAGAGCGAAACATTCGTAGATCTCATCAAATCACATACACATGGTTAGCAGATGCTCGAGCATTTCGCTACACTCGCATTAACTTCTAGTTCCGACCCTGCAGTAATATCTAACAAGTAATCTAACAATTTCACAACAACTACCTTATACACACACACAAGTGTACGGCATGAATAAGAATATATACATATAAATATATGGATGAGCAATGGCCGAACGGCATAGGCAAGATGCAGTAGATGGTATAGACTACACTATATACATTTGAGTAATGTAGGGTATAAAGTGGCATTGTTTAAAGTGACTAGTGATACATTTATTACATCCAATTTCTTATTATCAAAGTGGCTAGAGATTTGAGTCAGTATGTTGGCAGCAGCCACTCAATGTTAGTGATGGCTGTTTAACAGTCTGATGGCCTTGAGATAACCATGGTTGTCCATGAAGCACCATTCATGACAATTAGAAGCTAGACTATTTACGTGAGTGCAACAAAAAAAGAAAAGTTTGGCAGCCCTAAAGCATTTTGGGTTTACTTTATATACGAGTGCAGTACCTTGAGCACAGCTGTCTGGGTCATGAGTCTGTTGTAACCAGGCTGACACCTTCCCATTCACCCCCGGGTTGACCGAGGGAAACTCGGACGGTGTTGGTGCAGCTATCTCACCCACGTAAGAGTCTGTAGTGCTATGGTAGTGTTGGTAGGAAGACTGGTATACAGACGAGAGAGGGAGACAGAGACACTGACGAGTCAATACAAGACTATAAACCACGAATAGAGACTGGACCTCTACAGAGTGAGAGGACTCACCACGTCCTGCATGCCGTTCCTCTGTGCTAGTCCAGGCACACTGGTGCCCTGGGACAAGGCCTGGAAGAAGCCATTGTGCACTTGAGCAGCCTCATTCTTCTTGAACATGCGATGGGCACTCAGCTTGGCCACCCAGATGTAGAACAAGTCATGACTATTGGCCTAGGAGAGGAAAGAACAGGAAGAGTGGCGCCAAGTTCATTTGTATTACTACAGGCCTCTAAAACTAATCCCAAAAACCTAATCCAACTGTTCTCCAATTCAACCTTGGACAACATTGAACTTTGTTTACTAAGTTACTTAATTATAATTTATGTAGTGAAGTTGGCCAACAAGCTAAAGTAAGTGAAAGGGACTGGGCATACCTTCATATGATATAGAATATCTCCTGCATCCAAATCGATACGATTGGATTTCTTGTTGATAGACATGACTGCAAGGCCGACATCTAATGAACCATGAAGCTTTCCCCTTGTGATCTTTAAAATAAAAAGTGCTTTCCATTATATTATTAATGCTGAGTTTATCATTTAACTAAAATACATAACATAGTGAATGTACACTTACATCTTGTTGGGTTTTGGAATATCGTAAGATCCCCGTTTCCAACACAAAGTACCTCTGAAAGTAGGATCAAAAACACATGAATTAAACTAATTTCTAATTAAACTAATGTGAACTAATTTCCAAAATAGTGACCAAACACACTGGTGGATTGGATGAATGGGCAGTTWGCTGACCTTGTGCCAGCCTTTCAGGGGCCATTTTCTCCTCTTGAGGAGGTATCCTTCACAGATGCCTGGAATGGTCAGGTCTTGGGAGTTGTCACCAGACATAATTTCCATCTGAAGGTCATCCATCACCTCCCAGTCTTTAATGTTCTGAGGGTGAACCAACACCATAACAAACACATCAGCATCCATCTGGAGACATTGTTATTTGTGGGATGTTAACACGCAGTTTGATGTTTTGTTTGGATATTTGATATTTAAAAACAGGTGCAGAATGGGTTTAAAACTCCTTACCTATCTACAGAACATAATTGTTGGTTGTGCTTATTGTTAACTGAATGTGTTGATTTGATGTTGATTCTTTGTCATTGTGACTCTCTCTTGGTGGAAGAGACATACCGTACTCACCCGAGAGTGACGGGAGGAGGCGGTGCTACTGCTCCGAGAGTGGGTGGGTTTGTTCAACGTGGGAGGGGTCTTCTCCAGGCCACTCATCAGCGATTGYCTGCGGTTGAGCGTGGACCCGTAAGGATTTTGAAATGAATCCATTTTGAAATGATAATGTCAGGCTTCCCTCCCTTGTGTTATTGGTCGATTTTTCAATAAGACTGTTCCACTACAAACTCCCAGTCATCTCAGAAGTATGGGTCTGAGAAAGAAACACATGAAAGAATACAAATATAGATGGCTCCTCTTTGCAAACATGTTTCCTCCTGTCAACATGTATAAACTGCTGTTGAATGAGGCTGTGCAAAGTTTTGTAGCTTCCTTTGAAGAAGTTTCATATTCTAAGTTATTAAACTTGTCAATTGTTAGCTGCAATTATGTGAATAAGGGTCTGAAGAGTGGACAACCTTTGGTTGACAAATCTCTTGTCTGAGGTCATTGTATGAAGATATGAGGCCTGAATTCATAACTTCTAGGCGGGTGTTATTTCAAAAAGACTAAAAGCACATCTAGGTCTTGGCAAAGGTTTGCACGGGGGCTTGTGAAAGAACCCAAGATCCCWCTCACCCTTCCCCAACAGGTATTTGTGATACTGAGCCATTTAATATCAATGTCAGATTTTCCATCCAGTGTAATTTACACATTTTTCCATTTCAATGTAAAGGAAGAAACATGACATCAGAGGCCATTACCTGTAGGGTGATAGGGTTGTTCTCACTCCAACAGGCTGGGAATCTGAGGAGAAGATTACGAACCTCCCTTCTAATTGGCTTAACCTTTTTTAGTAAGACCTCTCCTGAACATGCAGTAATGAGATCACAAGGCAGAGAACACTGAAGATCTGGCGGTGACAACAATAAAAGGTTTGAGGCCTGGGTATGGGAGTGCTAGGCCTATGCAAAAGTTACATCTACAGCCATTGAAAACACAATAGATAATGCGTATGGCTTGAATACCATATATGTTCCAACAGGGGCGCAACTTCGGTTTTAGAAGTGGAGGAGACATTTTATTTTATTTATTTTTTAATCCATTAGGAAAACACTCCAAACAGTCTACCCGCCCAGAGGTGTCAGCATGTTCTTAAAGCACACCGTTGCCTCGTTTTGTATCACATTCCAATGATAAAACTGGGGAGGAAAAAAATGCAATTTCAGAATGTGAAAGTTGCACCCCTGGGTTCCAAGACAAGTGTTTTGAMCTCATGAATGTACCCATGTGCACCCATGCAGGCATTGCTTGGCATTAAATAAGGGATGATGTTTGAGGACAGAGGTAGAGAGGGAAGCCTCTCTGACCTCCGTCAGGGAAGCGTGTGGCAGAAACAGGATAATAGGATTTGCTGCTAACCAAGCTTCAAGCTTGCTTACTCAACGCAGAAAAATACAGAATTATCTAGAGTCGCCAATTACAGTGCAAACCCTCCACATCATGCTCTGCATATGGGCCTGCTTGGCATGTTGAAGTGGGCAAATAATCCATTGAATTATGAATGCRATGTGGATATGTTGAATGGTAGGTTATGTTGATGTTCAGGCCTTAGTCCTTTACCTTTGCTGTGGCAGTCAATACAGCTTATTCTGGGCAACATTGCTAGTGTGACCAAATGTCATCTTATATTACGTTTAAGGGTAAGCACTATTGACAAGTTACAACTAACTGAATCAATGACGGATGTATGTCTGCCAAATAGAGGCCAGACTGCAGTCATTGCATCAAATGGGAAATYGTGTCATCTTTCTACTCAACATTGCTCCAAATTCTCTGAAGTTTCCCTGGTGAGATTCTGTGGGCAGTGCACAGAGGTTGTTCCTAAAAGTAAGAGGTTTGGCAACCCTGCCTCCAACTGATAAGTATAATGCTACTGAAGAAATATGAGAAGTCTGTGCATATTACAGGGCTCACCATACAATATGATTTTCCAGCACAACAAGAATTTGAGGTGACTGACGCATATACAGTGTGCACGAGTAAACCACAGACAGGTTGTTAGTCATAAAACAGCAGGTGAGTAAACTTGCTATGTGGTTACATACAAACTGCTTGTTATTCTCAAGAAAGCACAATGCAAAAAGGCATAACCTTGGGCCCCATCACAATGGTTAAATTGGGGCAAGGAGGCTCTTATCGAAAGCCCATTATGAAATGACTGTGCCACACAAATTGACTCATGTCCTGAACTAAACAAACCATTTGAGCAWGACACATGTTAATTTGGGAATTACCTTCAACTAGTATCTATTTCATAAAAATTTAGACATAGYGGGCTAGTCCAATGAATGATCTTAAGAAAGTGTCAAAAACAAACATGTATTCTATAATAGCCTAATCTACAATGATCTGATATTGCATTATTTGTCCATTAGCAACATTATGAYAAAGGTAAACCCAATAAATAATGTAGTTTGTTTTGGTTATGTGGTTGTTTGTTTAGTTGGTTGAAGTGGACATGTTGAAATTGCATCCATATCCTTGGAAATTCCCCATTCCTGAAAAGTCATCTCTTCAACTACACATTCATCAAACGCAAATATTCACTCTGCGAGCTTACCTGAAGTTCATGTGTGACCACTCTCATCGCGGTAATATTTTTTTTAAATGTCCAACAAACCTCGTGATTTCCCATTTGTTTGACAAATCACACAGCTTTATCCGATTGCGGGACCATGTCTTTCTCAACACACGTGCGGAAAAACAAGACACGCCGTCAAAAKATAATTGTAGAAACTGCCAATGTCTGCTTCGCTGTGCTCGCGTAATGAGTAAAACGCAGCACCCAAATCCACGGATAGCTGTGCCACTGCGCAATGTGGCCAGGGCATTATCCGCATTAGCCTAAGGAATTACAAGTGCTCATGGGATGTTTGTAGGCCCGACTAGACTTGTAGGCCCGACAACTGATGATGCACCTAGGKCTGTCTGTCGCTATATCGCCATTGGATAACTGCATGTTTACAATACATTTAAATAAAGTCTCGTCAATGTTCTTCTGCCACATAGAATACACATGATCCKATGTTTTGACATCATGAGAAGATCTAGTTAAATCAAACAAAAAAATGTCACACACGTTTGATTCATACACAACACTGTGGGTTAGTAGTAGTAGTAATAATAATWATAATATTGTAGGGCTTGCCCTGTGACATACTGATATTGAATTGAGATGAATATGGTAGTTTCCCCCCCACAAACTCAGAATAGCAGTTGTAAATAGACTAACTGACCCAGATTAACA
Organism: Salvelinus sp. IW2-2015; assembly: GCF_002910315.2. Taxonomy (NCBI): domain Eukaryota; kingdom Metazoa; phylum Chordata; class Actinopteri; order Salmoniformes; family Salmonidae; genus Salvelinus; species Salvelinus sp. IW2-2015. Next base: position 10,549,530 of record NC_036858.1, read on the forward strand.
TGTGGTAATCCCCAGATTAGCCTTTATCAGGATCTCCAAGACCACTTGTGTTTATTTTTGGCTCGTATGATTCTCATAACTATTGGAGCATGCATGACTATTGGCACTGACTTTTACAAATGTCTACCCACATATTCATATATTCAAAAAGGATCAACGCAGAGGATTACCTCAGCCAAGAAGGTTGGTCCATTTACTTTGAGTTTTTTGGACKAATCACTTCAAATCAATAACAAAACACTTGCCATTGGCTAATACAATATTTTAAACATTGACACCATTTATTTTTGATATGGTCAAAGAGGCCTTAGAACAGAACATGAGTAGTAATCAAAATAATGAACAAAAGGAACAAAAACATGTTTTCTCCAAGAGTTGCTCTCAAGAGGTGTTGTAGCGGTTCATGTTGTACTGTACATTGTATGACCTCCAGGTCACAGAGGCAGACCTTAAATCTGCAGACATGACCTCCCAGTAGCCATAGTGCTGCCGACATCCTTCCCCTCCCCCACGGGCGTGAATCTTCTAGACCTAAGCAYTCTCCTCTGCCTTGGGGGGGCTCTCCCCTGGGGTCCCGTTGGTACTGCCTGCGGGAGCCTGCTGTTTGAGGTACTGCTGGAGTATCAATGAGAGGTGGGCCGGGTGGCGCTGCAACATGGAGGCTGTRTGCGAGGTCAGCATGGTCAGGCCACTCACCAGCTCTCCCTGTACCACGGTCACTGARGGCAGCTTGGCATAGTTCAACACCCCCTGCCGACTTAGCAATATCTTCTCTATACAGGCCCCTGAAACAGTGGGAGGAAAAGTAAGGGATTACACAATTGCTTGTATGATAGTAGCTTTACTGAAGTCAGGGAATAACGTTTTGCTATACWGAGAGTGGGACCACCAGATTGCATTGAAAAAGTATTTACTTACCCAATAATACCATCTGYGGGCTGGTCCTCAAACTCAAAAGCATTTCCTTCACCTTTGGCTCTTTACTAACAAATAGAACTGTCTGGCCGATGAATAGAGGCCCCATGTTAATGTAAGGGCTGTCTGGCAGGTAGGACCTCATCACCTGTGGTTAAACAAGATCAAAAAACATCATATTAACATCTTTCYAGATGCAATAGGCGATACAATTTGCGTCATAGTTACAATATGACCTGGTTGGGGATAAACTTGATTTTGATGCCATGCTTGTGGAGCCTGTGCTTGAGAAGCAGCATGTCCTCTGAATTGGTGGCGTTGTTTTGGATCACAGCGATCATCTTACAGTCCTGGAACATGGTCTGCAAATCCTTCTTCAAGAGCAACACCAGACCACTTTCCTGTGAATAAAGCAGTATTCATAAATCAGCCATCATCTCGATACCAAGCCAGCTCACATCACTACTATTCCTAACCGGTTGGGTGGGTGGATGAGCTCTCCTTTCAGRACTAAACAAATATACATGTGTGCTTCTGAAAAAACAGCTCCAGTACACACACTYACATTGACGGGTTGCTTGTGCTTGTTTTTGAGTTATAAACACATGCACTGGACTTCACTGACCTCCTGAACTGGTTTGACGCGGGGGGTCAGAGCCCCGGGGGGAGCTGCAGGTTTGGGTGGAATGTATTCAGTGATAGCCATCAGCTTCTGTTTGAGGATGTGCATGGGCTTCCTGTGACGCGTGACTGCCTTAGAGCCATGCCGGACACTCTGTGTCAGGGGAAGCCACCCTGTAGACACACGTTACATTAACAATGGGTTTATAAAGAAGGGACTGAAAATAATAAATGTTTCTATGCAGACATTAAAACCTGATAACTCTTTTATTCCATGCAATGCAGTTAACTTGTGTGTGTATACATTCCAATAATACAGTATAATGTGTAAGTGATTCAATTACAACCAGTCTTTTACAACCCATCTTTCTGTCAATGTGACTATCCTTGCACAATGATGGTCTTAGCTCAGGTTTYACWTCAAAGAAAGGATGTATTGCAGCAGGGCTATGRAACGGATTTGCACTTATAGTGTACAGATCATTCTGTACATCAAGCTCTCTGTTATAACCTTTCACCCAAGAGCAAAGGCATGAAGTTGCAAGGTTTGAGTCCTGGTGTATGTTGAATGGCRGTTGTTGTTTTTGCAATGTTCTGCTTGTTACAATGTAGCCATGRAATTGCTACAATGTAACTAGCTTATTCTAATGTAGCAATGTACTTACTTGCTACAATGTAGCTACTTACAATGTAGCCTAGCGCTCTAGGAAGTGACTGAGTTTGCCTTATTTTAGTCATATTCGAAGTTAGCTGTGCGCTGTGTACTACAACCGAGAACATGGGCTCGTGCTGCAACATGACTTGACATGTAGCTGTATTTATAACGTTTTTATAAAAACGAGGTACGTTACCCTGTTTTGGTAAAAGCCTGCCACACAAGGTCGCCGCCATCTTTGTCAGGAAGCGTTGGAATGGGGGGCGTGAATCATACGTCAGACACCGATTACAGTTCCTACGTTCAAAACAACTGGGAACTCGGAAAAATATACGAGGTCAAGTCATGYAGCCTTGATTTTCAGGTCTAGAAATGCCCCGAGTTACTTGACCGTTCAAGTTGAGTTTTCCCAGTTGTTTTGAACGCGGAAAGTAGTGTCGGTAGTTTGGCACTTTCAATGCCGCGATCAAAACAATTAAAAGAACCACAAGACAACAGTGAACGTGTAAAAAACATGAAGTCAGTGATCTTCATGTCGGAAAGTAGGAGCTCTAGAGACAGATGCCCAAGTATCAGACTTGGAATTCTGGGTAGATTTTTCCCATTCGGATATCGTTTTTTCCCCCAGGTTCCCAGTTGTCATGAACGGACTGAAGTCGGAGAATTCCGATCCCAGTTGTTTTGAACGCGGCAGTTGTTTCAATCATCTTACATTTTGCATTAAGGTGAACATGTATGCCTTTGAAGAAATTGTACTATCTGTGAAATGACGGATAAATGCGAAGACAGTGTAAAATATTCCGATTGATTTTCAGTTGTATTTATCGATAAAGTCAACAACAAAAAATAACAGAAGCAACAGGGTTGACTCCGCCACGAAAATAAGACCACGAAGTAAGGAATTTTTCAATGAGCGTGTCGAATTTGGTCAACAAAATATTGAATTGCTACATAAAGCTTATTTGATCGAATATACGTTTCGTAATGGCTATGTTGTTAAGAATGCAGTGGTATAAGTGGACGCACGTGGCATTTCGTCAACTTTGAAAAAAACTACTTTATATCGGAGTTGTGTTTGGGGTGCGTTCAGTTCGCTTGAATGTTTGCTACTTTGCGGAACGGTTTGTACTGAACGACACATTTCCTCAAAACGTTTTTGAACATACTTTGACGTACTTTTGCTCCATTTAGACATATTCTGTGCCATTATAGCGTCCGTGACAGTTTGTGCAGGGCCGTTGTGGCTACAACCCCAGATGACTACTTTAAAATGGTGGAAGTCTTCAATGGCGCTGCGCATGTTAAAACTTCATTTTGGCCACTAGAGGCCTCTGTCATTCTGTATGGTTTGCTCCTGTTTGGTGGGTGTGGCTTGAAGCAARGAGGACGTAATTAAAGGGGCGTGGCCATGATGACAGCGTTCCAAAACAACAACCCAACCTCTCCRCGTTTTTCAACTGGACGTTCAGCACAGCGCCATTTCCATTCAATTGAACGCAGCCCTGTTGTTRACACGCGTATCTGCTCTCTCATTGGCTAGAACCTGATCTAGCCTTCTTCCACCTGACATATTTGAGGAGGTATTTCCATTGTTAGAGCGGTCACTCGACTATCTTGACAATATATTAAAACGTCTTTGAGCGAATGTTTGCATAATATTTTACGTAAGACAGCGAGCGTGATTACGTCGGCGTCAGGCTTTGCGTGTTTGTTGTAAAGCATGAGGCGCATACTCGGTTGCAATACGTTGAAGAATATCAGTGAAGTAGGTAAATACTTTCATCCCCAGGTTTCTTTGACAGCTTGCTGTCGAGCCTTATTTTATCAGTCATTTTGCACGAAAACTACCAGTGATTCTACAGCCATGGATCTCAGTGACATGCGAAAAAAATACAAAGGAGACGAAGAGGTGAGAATTGACGAGTTTGCTATGACACAAGCTACCTCACCTTTCTAATTTGGGTGAATGGCTATAAAGATGTCAATGGCAGGTGCAAATACTTGCATATTCCAGAGGCACAACAATGTCTAGCCAGTGTGCTTGCATTGTTTCAATTGTGTATGAATTACGTTGACGACCCCAACATTTTCATTGCATCAAGTATAAAATGTAAATTCAATGTACTTTAGTCATATGTTAAATCTGCTCACAAAGCTGACTTCGCTTACGTCCAGCGTCTTGTGATGTAATGAAGGGGCTTCTCTCCKCCAACAGCTCCTCCACTGGCAAAGGGAACATAAGGGCCCCTATTATATATCAGGGGCCCAATCAGGCGGTTGCAACTTTACAGAGTGTTGTAGAACAGATAGATAGTGTAGTCATATAGAACAGAGATTTGTGGCACCTCTAGTCATATTATATTTATCATCTGCTACGTTTTGACGTTTCACCTCACTGCGTAGCCTACACCCCAGCAATTGGAGTGATCAGAACTTCATTGAAGATGTCATAATAAACATGGGCCAACGTTGAATTACCTAAATGCTTATGACTTCAATGTAATGTGCATTTTGATGTAAAAGCCTCTATCTTAACTTGTTTTAGTGCTTTGAAGAGAATCATCTTGTTTCTCTGGACCCCATCAAGCAGTTTGYAGATTGGTTTGATCAAGCCACAAAGTGTCCTGAAATTGGAGAGCCCAATGCAATGTGRATRGCCACATCCACCAGGTGAGTACCCRCATAAGTAGTCCCTCAWGCACAATGCTTGCTTCTTAAGCTAAATTGTAACACATTTTCTATCAATCTGTCTGTTTCTTCATAAAGAGATGGACGTCCATCTGCTCGAATGGTCTTGTTAAAAGGCTACAGTAAAGAAGGCTTCCGGTTCTTTACCAACTACGAGAGCCGGAAAGGTGGAGAGCTGGTTAGTACCTACTACTGTCACTAGGCAGGCATRTTCCTCCCTTTCCTCTCAAGTGCATGTGTAGCACATGGGGATYTGCGAAACTTACTCCTCAGCCTGAAGTGTCSCCACTTGCGCCAGTGATTAGCTAGCTTTTCACGTGACGCCGACTGGTAAGACGCTTATTGAGGTCATGCATGCTAGCAAGGCAGAGGTCCTGGGTTCGAGCCTCAGTGTGAGCCGATTCAGGAGGAAGTGATACTTGCTAAGTAAGCAACGTGACGTCCTTTGCACCTGCACCACTAGATTATGTCGTACTACTTCTGTTTTCCGATTTTACATCTGATATTTTRATATCCCTTCCTGTAGGAGAGCAACCCTTATGCATGTCTGTGCTTTTACTGGGAGCCCATCAACAGGCAGGTATGTGCTTAATTTTACCTCTTAAAATGTAGCGTACTTGTTAACCCATTGTTTCAATATCTTCAAATATCTTTGATTTGGTATGATGAATATGTTGTGATTTGGGTTTTGGATGAATTAAAGGGCAATTCCATCACTTTTCAACCTAATTTCGTATCTCCAGCACAATACCAGTGTCTACATATGTGAAGACAGGTGCATTTCTATGTTGTTGTTTTTTTAATAAAGAAGTTCAAAAGTTTTACATGATGACATCATCAAAAGGTGAAGCATTTTTAAAAACAGTGATTTTCAAACACTATGAGATGTGTGGTGATGTGGAGAGAAAGAAAATACCCTAACTTTGGSTAGAAACTCATTGCAGGTTAATCCTACCCGGTAATGTCACAGAGAAGCGTTATTTTTTTATATTTCTTGTCTTTTTAACCACAGATCATAGAAATGTGCCGTTTTCTCATGTAGACACTCGGCTGGTGCTGGAGATAACGAATATGGGGTTGAAAAGTGGTGGAATTTCCCTTTAACTAATGCAGGATGACACTGAATTTGCTGTACAGTTAGTTGGCACTCACTTGAGAATGTGTGTGTGCAGGTCCGTATCGAGGGCAATGTGGAGAGAATCCCCTACCAGAGCTCCTGTGACTACTTCCACTCCCGGCCCAAGAGTAGCCAGATCGGGGCCGTTGTGAGCAGACAAAGCACTGCAGTCCCTGACAGAAATGTGAGGACCACCAATGTATTATAGAGATCCACCATTGGACTTATTGCCAAAATGAAGGAAATTAATGAACATATGTGAAATCTGCCGGTTTTATTTCACTCTGCAGTACCTGAGACAGAAAAATGCAGAGCTGGAGGAAAGGTACAAGGACACAGATGTCCCCATGCCCGACTACTGGTTAGTATATTAAATCACCAAACCTGTGCAGTAAATTGTCTATCATGTAATCTCAGTTAACCCAGAATTAAAATCTGAGAAATTTGGTCAGATGCTATCCACGAGAGATGATCTATCACGTAAGCCTCTTCTTGTTTTTGCACATTGTCCCTCTATCTTCCAACAGGGGAGGCTATATCGTCAAGCCTTACTTGATAGAGTTCTGGCAGGGTCAGACCAACAGGCTACATGACCGCATCGTCTTCACGCGGCTGAAAAATGGAGAGAGTGTTCTAGAAGAGTATGAACATAATGCTGAGGCAGGCTGGGTCTACCAGAGGCTATCCCCTTGAGGTCYGTTACATTAGGGGAAATGGACTAAAGGCAAGGCTGGAGATTGGGCCTAGCGTACAAGTCACTCATGATGTCATCATCGTCAACCAAATGACCACCGTCATCTCAATGCAGTAGGAGCCTCTCATGTTGATGTTGAATAACTACGTGCTATATGTGTGTCTTAGAAAAAGCTAATTATGGCTTGTTTTCTCCAATCGTTCTTGTTTAATAGCACATCAGTAGCGATTTTATTTTTATTTATTTTATTTTCTGGATGGTTAGGAGGCTTGATTGCCTGTTGTCTCCAGGGCAACAATGGGAAATGATCAACGTGATATGACTATACGGTCTAGCACGTAACCTGTGATGCGAGGTTTTACGAATCTCAATATGCTGTATGGCACACTTTACATTCCCTGACGCTTGACGTGCAAAGTCTGTCTAGTACAGTAGTCAATGTTGGATAATTATTGACAGTTAACCGGTTATCCAATGAAAATGCATTTCCGCGACCTCAACAACCCCTGGAAACTCTGTACTTGTAAAYAGCGCAATCTCCAGTACTGTCTGTCTGTTATTTAACATTTGTACTTGAGTTCCACTGTATTGGATGACATGTTCTGTCTAGCAGCTAATATGTCTTCTGAAGGCCCAAGTCCACAGCAGTTTCTCTGTCATGTAATACAGATAGCTTATTAGACTGTAGTCCCTGTGTTGAATTTGTTATGGATTGATTGTCATGTCTGTGGCTCAAACTGCCTTTTTAATATAGGTAAATTAAGATTAGAAGAGTTGACGTGAGTTCAGTTGTGCCAAGGTAATTCAGTGTATAAAGTCAGTCATGTCTGAGAATGAGCTTGGTTGTTCACTTGATTTTCTTGGTGTGTGAAGACCTCTGTATTCGCGACAGTTTAAATGGCACATCCGAGTTGTGATCGACTGAATGGATCTGAAAATGTTTTAATCTGCAAGTGAGTACTCCGTGCTTTTTCTGGCCAAAAGATGTCGGTGTTGCATGAAAAAAAGCTAKATTTTACCTTCCAGTAAGTATATTGCCATACACCTTGACTGARATTTTGATGTTTTTCAATCAACTTTATTTTATGCAGATCTTTTTAGTGTGTTAGATGAAACAGAACTGTATATAAATAAAGAAAATAATCWCTGGATCACATTATACTCTGACTTGTTCTTATGGATAGACATGCCCTTTTCTGTGATCACTTCAATACCATGTATCCCTCACATCTCCTGTCTGACTCCATTTACCCAAGCCTCGCCACCAACCGGACTCCGATGAAGTGACAAACTGGACGATAAATCCCTGATGGAGGGCCCAGTTTACACATTCTTACATCACCATGTCGTAAACTCGACTTCTTCATATCATTACAGGTCATTAWATATACAACATATGTGTAACTAAAAGTTATAACAGACAACTTTGTAGCTAAACATATTTTCCATAATTTTCTTCTCTTCTACTACAGTGAAATATTCACTCCAGGTTACTGGTCATGAGTCCTTGTAAAGACACAGGCAACATATTGCCATATTCTTGGACATTTTCAGTGTTGTCCAAGTGCAGTGAGCTCAGGAATGAACTGGTGAAAAATACCACCCATTCTAATATGTTTGCATCAATGAACCTTGAACAGTGTTGTTTATGTGGATGTGCATGATGATAATTCAGCTGGTTACAGTATTATCTGTGTACTTAGGTGTGGAGCCCACCTTGGGAGTGTATATATGTTTTGTACCAATAAGACTATGGATATGTTGTTGTCGTGAATGGTGTGGCTGTCTGTTATGCATGACTAAAAAAAGAGCCTAAAAAGCATGCACCTGGTTATGTGCTATTTCTCTGCCCTGTGGTTCTCATCACTGAGACTGTGTTCAAAGAACAGCATAGGGTTCTCAGGCAGTGTGGCACGGATCTTCTTCTTCTCCTTGAAGCGACCAGAGTGGGACACCTTAACATGGCGACCTTTAGTGGCCGACTTATCCACTATCTTCTCCAGTCTGGCACTGAATTGGTTGTCCATTGGGTCTGTGGGGAGCTGAGGYCTGTTGTGATGCTCCTTATTCCCAGCGTTATTACCATACTCTTGGGGGATCTCGTACAGAACCTTTGCCTCAGACTTCGTACGTGAGAAGGTCAGCTTCCACCAGCTAGGGTCAGCCATGGCACAAACAGAGACTGGAGGGGGGATTGACCTAGGGAGGAAAAGGGCACCTGGTTATGTCAATCAGTAACGTGGGTCTTTGTGAGAGTTACACAGTAAGAGGTTTCAAGTTGAAGTTCAAGAGACGCAAGCAGGGGGGTTCTTGTGACAATGCTGACATGTTTCTTGTAGTTGATTGCCTGACTAAATTGACTCATTCCTTACATTTCAGGGCAAAAAGGTGAAAAGACCTTCAATATAATAGCATTCATTAGCTGACAATMATCAACTTTTATCTTGAGAGTTAAAAACACTCCAGCTGTAACACGTGTGAACTTTTCCTGTTGAAAAACACAAGTAAACATATAGTAATGTACARACAGACACACTTAATGGGGAAAACATTTTTTGGGAGCAAAATAGGGTTTTTAAGACAACTGAAAATTTCAAGGAGATGGTCTGATGTGATGTCATTGCCCCCCCCTCCCCCTTGCTTGTGGGAACAATAGAGGAAACCTTGGAACTACAGGTCAAGTGTAAATGCAGACAAAGTTGACATTTTTGAGGTAATGATAGATTTTGGCCATATTGACTGAATATAAAGAAAACATTTAAGCAATGATTGACATTGAGGGTTTCACTATTGCCAGGGACAAGTGAACTGAGCCTGCTTTGAGGTGGACCCATGGGGCTTAAAAAAAGAAAAGTGAAAACYACCAAGAATTCCATTAGCCTAAAACTTATCTTATCTGATTCCTCCCCATTGTTTAAGATGTTTACGTGAAAGACAGAAAATGTATGGAATTCATGGCAGTCGGGCAAATTGAGCCTGCTCTCAGAATTGTTTTACTGATAACCAAAATACAAACAAATCCAGTCCTGATCTCTCCTTTCTCCTCTATGTGAAGGCAAATGCTTTCAAGCACATTTTCCAGGTTGCCTGGTGTACTTTCTGTGTGTCTATATTCTGTGTACTTATCTTATGAGTGTGTATTTATTTACCAGAGGATTCATGCTGTAAATTGTTAACTCCCTTGTTTGTTTTTTTTTGTGTTTTTTTACCTGGCAAGCCAGTTAAGAACATATTCTTATTTACAATGACGGCCTACCCCGGCCAAACCCTAACCCGGACGAAGCTTGGCCAATTGTGTGCCGCCCTATGGGACTCCCAATCACAGCTGGTTGTGATATAGCCTGTAATCAAACCAGGGTCTGTAGTGACAACTCTAGCACTGAGATGCAGTGCCTTAGACCGCTGTGKCACTCGGGAGCCCTTGTTAGCAGTCTCTATCACATCACAGTGATAAAGACTAATCGAGGAGATGACTCATCTGACATCTGATACAGGCTCTCAGCTAATAAATTAACCGACACATTGAGAGGATCTCGTGTCTCTTCCATGTGATCTGATATGAACTCAGAAAAAAACTTTAGGCTGATGAGAAAGCAACTTGTTTCCTGAATCCACTCTAGATACACCAACACAATACAAACTGCCAGGGGCGCAACTTTCACTGCATTTCTGTCACCCAGATTTATCATTGAAATGTGATACAAAACANCACTCGGGAGCCCTTGTTAGCAGTCTCTATCACATCACAGTGATAAAGACTAATCGAGGAGATGACTCATCTGACATCTGATACAGGCTCTCAGCTAATAAATTAACCGACACATTGAGAGGATCTCGTGTCTCTTCCAMGTGATCTGATATGAACTCAGAAAAAACCTTTCGGCTGATGAGAAAGCAACTTGTTTCCTGAATCCACTCTAGATACACCAACACAATACAAACTGCCAGGGGCGCAACTTTCACTGCATTTCTGTCACCCAGATTTATCATTGAAATGTGATACAAAACAAGGCAACTGTATGCTTTAGGACCATGCGGACACCTCCGAGTGGTCAGGTAAGCTGTTTGGAGTGTTTATCCGACTTTATTAAAAAAAATATATATATATAATTATGTCCCCCCCACTTCTAAAACCAAAGTAGCGCCCCTGCAAACTGCATCCTTTTCCATTTTGGATTTGCGTGACACATGCAAACAAGTAGCAATTACAAGTAGCAATTACAAGAGCACACATATTAAGCCCAGGTATTGCGATGCTTTGTTCTCCACTGTCAGTATGAGGTGTGCCCCAGCTCTGTCACCTGGCAACCTTTTAGCCAACATCCGTTCCAGTTGAAACGCTAATAGTAATAGACTCACCCTTTTCTGATGATCATTTAAGCATGGTGTTGTAAGAATACAGGCATACCACAAATACTTTTTAGAATGTGAGCTATTTTGGGTATACCACAGTGTGWTAAGTTATGGGGTTAATAGATGTATCATGTTATCTACCATTAATAGCATTAAAGCAGGTTATATTCATGTTTCCTTGAGTTGTTTGGTGCAACATACAATGGAGATGGCAAGAATGAGACAATGCCAAGTTTCCGGTCAACCAAGCAAGTGAATGCCACAGAAACGTGCTTGTTACAGTCTATCATAGTCGAAAAATAAAGCAATATATTTATAAGTTGGGTTGGTTCTCTGGGAACTKCCTCTATAGAACATGTTAATTTGCTTAAAACGCCCATATCTATTCTGATATGGCTGTAGTCCACAATTTATAATTTAAATGCAACAAGTAACAGATTAATTTTCATTGCCCTTAGTTTGCCCAACCCCATGGCATGAAGTTTACCCCAGCAGTCTTGACAGTACAGCTTGCTGTGGGTTTGATATCACACCCATGCAAATGTACATGTGAATTACATCGCTTTCTTATCTGAAACACTTGGCATTGGCAGAGTTTGGTGCTAGGCATATGCCTATGTAGTGTAAGCAAGAAATAACAATCTGGGTCGGCGCATAGTAACGTCACTTTGTCACTGTCATGTTCAAAGTAATTMTGTTATTTCTTTGATGCAATCCTTGTTCCGAGCTAGTTTTACTCTTTGAGTTAATTAGCATTTTCTAATTGCACGTATTTGTGACATGGTTGTTTACAGTCACAGACACCCAAGAAGCAGATACGGTTGCTCCCCAAGATGAGCTTTTATGGCTTTGTAGTGTTTCTAAAAAAAGGTGCAGTTATCCTCCTGGCTCAGTGTTGGACTCCTGTTCCCTGCCAACTTCCTGACTAACTATGACATAATGATTTATAGGGGTTGTAAATAGTCAATTAACTGATTATTAACCCTTTATTTTCAATATATATAAATGTTTCAGAAATGGTACCTTGAAGCTAGAATCTGCAGTTGAAAAAAGTGTTTACCCCTCTTCTGTTTTGGTAAAAASCTGAGGGATGGGCCTCAAATTCATAGACAGAGCATTGGATGCAAGAACAGACCATATCAAAATTATAGTTTTAACCATGTCTTCAAGGTTTTCAGTGTTTGTTTACATRTATGAGGTTTACAAACCTTAGATTAAAAAAACATTTTGTGTTCTGATGGAATATGACAGTTGAACTAAGCTCACGAGGAAATTTATAAGTTATAAATTAATGATATGATACCCATTGATTCTTGAAGAATATAAGTCCAGAAACGGATGTAGCAACTAAGGATTCTAGCTAACGGCTAAGTGTTACCTGAAAGAGTTTAACCAGGTTAGATTGATAAGTTTGACCATTATTCTACCATCTCTCTGCCATCTTCGATTTTACCTTTACAAAGAGAACTCGTATGACTCATTTGGGGTTCTCAGTAGGTCCTGTTTAATAAGTTACTCTGTGTTCTGCAAAGCTTCAAAGATCACAGTGAAGGAACACCATGTTCACGCTGAACACTGAGAAATCACTAATTGAGTACAAAGCCTTTCAATGATACATTGTTTGAGCTTCTGAAAGGTGGGTCCAAGGACATCTACTGTACTGTATGCCTGAGCTTCCCTGAACACAGAGCTGGAATGTTGCAACAGTCTTGGGTTTCACTTTGGCTGCCAGGTTTCCTTAGGTTGGTTGCCATCTCTTTTCAGCTATTGCATTCCACTCCTTGTCACTCCTATCACTTGCCAAAGAGACTGGCAAATGACAGGAGTGGCAAGGAGTGGAATGTTAGCTAAAAATACTGGTAACCAAACTAAGGTTCACTGTTGACCTATAACATAGAGGTTGGGAAAGGATGCTCTGAGGGCACACTGATTTCTCACATAGCTGTGGCCCTCGTGTCTCTCCATATTTCTTGTTTATCAGTTGTGACCTATCTGGACAGTTTAAATCATAATTTTTTCTATGTCAGAAGGGCTGGCACACGGCTTGTACCCAGTTGATTTAGCATTTTTGTTTCACACCATTTTTTGTTTTTTGGGGGAGTTTAATTAGACACTATCAACTTGATGCCACGGAAATGTAAAATGTAAGCAAATGTACTGTATCAGGATATTTTGAATTGGATTACATATAGTGAAATGCACACAATAAGAAACTGTAAAATACATAAAGGCTAAAACACATCCTCTAAAAACATAAACATAACACAAGTAGGACATTGACATTCCAATTATAAACATTCCTACTAGAAATAATGGTCCCTTAATGGATGTACAGTGTGCATGAATATAATGCTTACCTTGTTGATGGAGAATTGGTCTCTGTCCTGGAGAGGGAGTGGATTTCAGATGTGAAAATGTCCAACCATATCTTAGTGCTCTCCTACTTAGAGGTTCTGCATTAATTTCTTATACTTTATTATTCTCTCTTTCTCTTCCTGTTCTCTTTTCACATTCACTCAGTTTCTCAGTCCTCCTTATGTTGACACTCAGGTGTTCCGCCACAGGTGCAGTCTCTCTCTCTCTCTCTCTCTCTCTCTCTCTGTCTCTCTCTCTCTTGCTCTCGCTCTTTCTCTCTTGCGCACACACACACAAACACACACACACCAGTGGAGACTGGTGGGAGCAGGAGGATGGACTCATTGTAATGGCCGGAATGGTATCGATGGAGCGGAGTCAAACATGTGGTTTCCATTTGTTTGATGTGCTTGATACCGTTCCATTTATTCCATTACAGCCATTACAATGGGCCCGTCCTCCTATAGCTCCTCCAACCAGCCTCTTCTGACACACACACACGCACACACACGCACACACACAAAGACAGCCAAATACAAGCAAGTAAATGTAACAACCATGTGATTTGAAGGGGACTTGTTGTCAGAATGCCCAACCCCTTTCAAGAGGTCCCGTGTGGCTCAGTTGGTAGAGCATGGCGCTTGCAACGCCAGGGTTGTGGGTTCATTCCCCACGGGGGGACCAGGATGAATATGTATGAACTTTCCAATTTGTAAGTCGCTCTGGATAAGAGAGTCTGCTAAATGACTTAAATGTAAATGTAAATGTAAGAGTACTGTTAATTAAGTTACTGTCCCACTGGGCACACACTGGTTGAATCAATGTTGTTTCCACGTCATTTCAATGTAATTATGTTGAACCAACGTGGAATAGATGTTGAATTGACGTCTGTGCCCAGTGGGGTCTTACAGTGAACTTGAGAGGTGTGCAGCTTTCCAGTTGGTAAATTAATGCACTATTACAACCCCTCTCCTACTGCAAAACTGGATCTGTTTCCAAGTGGAATGGAATGGAAACAACTKATTTTAATTGGCCAAAGCCATGTTTTCTCATGGCTATAGCCATATCATTGGAATAATATGCTGAAACAAAACACTCTGACGAGTGACGTGGTAATAATTTGCCTTCACTAATGTGATTGGATCATTGGARATCCTTATGTTTGCAACAATGTTTTTCCAGTTWCCATCCCTGGGTCGCTCCTCTTTTCAGTTCGCTGCAGCTAGCGACTGGAACGAGCTGCACAAAACACTCAAACTGGACCATTTTATCTCCATCTCTTCATTCAAAGACTCAATTAGGGACACTCTTTACTGCTGAAAAGACCTCAACAAAAATAAATGTTCATTCAACTTTTGAATTAATAYCCTGTCCACAGAGGAGAAATACAATGTGTCACCATTGCTCAAAATCAGAGGGGAAATCACAGACAAGGAATTAATTCCCAGGCCTGCTTTGCAAGTTTGAATAACATTCAACATGACTTGGGAAATATTTGCTTACAGTAAACTATGACCATATCRAGGCCACTTGGTGATGTAGATCATGTTTGGGTAGATTCATCAATGCTGGTAAGCTATTAAATAATAAATTCATTGTTTCATTCCAAAGTCCTGCATTGAGCCCATGATTGAGCCCTGATTAATTTCTGCTCAAGACAGAAATTAAAACTGAGGTACAACGCCCTCTGTTGGTAGACGTCACCCAATCCGGAACTAAAATATTMACCTATTAGAATCAGTCCTAAGTATGGTACAATTCCATTGGTTTATGAGAGTTCGCTTTCCTACCATCACGTTTTTCTATTGGTCCTTCGTCTGGTAACGTGTCGTTTTGGGTGTAAATAGTGGAATAGCGGATTAACTTGAAGAAYTCGCAGAAATATAACTGCAATGTGCCAAGAATAATAAAAATCCAACAATTCCATGAACAGTTGAAGAGGCGATGGAGGTACATGTATGCATATATGTTGTTTTTCTTCAGAACAATGGTTTGAACAGCTGGTTTGAAGACTGTTCAGATTGGCCTGCATGGTCTCTAGTTACTTCTGCTGAACTGTCGATCAGTAAATATTTTGATGAARTGCTCTCCATTATCTTGTTCTCGCAGATTAATTCGTGCACGGTAGTGTTAGTAATTTACACCAACCCGCTACTATATATATCTATCCATATATTGATAACAAGCTATCTAGATGTCAATGTCCCACAGATTGTCAAAAGCACTCCTTTCCATCCATATGCGCTTGTTTATATCTAGACTTTCACTTTGACCTTTCCTATGCTACCACTGTTCACGTGATAATTTAGGAGCTACAATTCTCCTTTCTCAAATGCAGTTGTTCAAGTAACGTTATTAGGCTAACYTTTAACCTCATCTTCTCAACAGAATCTTCAAAATCTTCCTATTGACATACAGACTAGTAAGCTTTTAGGTAAGATTGGATATAGTAATGAATMGGACATTTTTCTACGAGTCTTTGGATTTCTGTAGTGGTACATTGACCAGCTATCTCCTGTAGACTGGCTGGTGGACCGACGACACTGCAGTCTGAAATGGCAGAGTGCTGTAATGAGCATCCGGGAGAAGATCAACGCTGCGATGCAGGACATGCCAGAGAACGAGGAGATCAAGGAGCTTCTCTCAGGGTCCTGTAAGTCCCTCACTCTCCTGACTGCTCCACAGCCACTATTCAGATAAACGAAATGTCTGGTACTTGCCGTTGACATACCAAAATATAATAGTGCTGTCCTTTGTTATTGCAGACATCCACTACTTCCACTGCTTGAGGATAGTGGACATCCTGAGGGGGACTGAGGCCTCTTCCAAAAACATCTTTGGCAGATACTCCTCTCAGAGGATGAAGGTGAAGTGACATACAATGTCTGACAGTTTTTGTCATCGTTTATCCCCCAAGTAGCCATCTACAAACCAGTGTTCTCTGTTTTGTTGCTGCAGGACTGGCAAGAAATAGTGTCCCTCTATGAGGCAGACAATGTTTACTTGGGTAAGTATGAGATGAAATAGTGGCCCACCTATGAGGCAGACAATGTTTACTTGGGTAAGTGTGAGATTAAATAGTGGCCCTCTATCCTGGTCGTGGGGATCCACAGGGTGTGCAGGCTTTTCAGCTAATCAAGGGTTGAATGATTTGTAGTTTAGTGGAATTTAGTTTTTTCGTAACACTGCGTCGGAATTAAAGCCTTAGCACCCTGTGGGTCCATGCTCAAGACCCGGGATGGAGGAACACTGATGGAGGATGTATGAACTAAGATTGGAATATAGACTGGTGAGACTTGAGTMTGACTGAGTATTGACTCTTCCCTGTTGTGTGACGCAGCGGAGGTGGCCAGCTTGTTGAGCCGCACTGTGAGCTATGAGGGTCCGGCCCTGAGGAAGCAGGTAGCCAAGGCCCAGCAGCTTCAGCAGGAYTTGAGCCGGAGAGAGACTGAGTGCCAGAGCTCTGCTGCGGACCTGAGGGAGCGCTTCTACGCAGGCTGCAAGCAGTACGGCATCATGGTGAGGACACACAGAGTGAAACGCTGTGGTATGCATGTGGTGAAAACAGAGGTACAGCATATGCACAGTGTTACGCTGATGCATAGGTACACTGATCCATACCTCAAGGCAAGGGTACAGTGTGATATTCTGTATTTAAAATGGTACACTTTCCCTGTGCCTGGCTGACACAATTTATTTCTCTCCCAGGGGGAAAATGTGGCTCGGGAGCTGCAGGCTCTGGTGAAGGATCTACCAACGACTCTTGGGGAAGTGGGGAGGGACGCCAAGCTAGAGGAGCAAATCCAACTTTACACAGCCTTCACAAACTTTCTCTGTGACTGGTGAGTGTGAAATCCCTTCCAGGTTCTGTGGAAAACACAGGGCCTTGCTGGGTACGTCTTTTTGAATGGCATCAGTTGTTGAGTAAGAGTTTGTCGTCCTGCCACAGGGATGAGCCAGTGCTGCCCATGCTGACTTTTGCCCAAAAGAGAGGTAACCCCACGTTCTATGAGTGGCGAACTGGAAAAGCACCAGCGGTCATCGAGAGGCCTGTAATGGAGGAGGCGCCCCCTGATACGGTCACAGAGGAAACGGTTTGTTGATCTTACACAATCTCTATCATTATAAGTTGGTCTAAAAGATGAGAGTGTCCGGGCTGCATCTTGAAACTAGTGTGAAATACTTTTAGGGCATTTGAAAATATCCTCTTAACTTTAAATTCACACACAATTCATTGTTATAGTAAGACGTCATGCTGACGGTGTGTGTCTGTATCTCTATGTCCATTCAGATTGACTGGGGTGACCTGGGGTGTGGGACAGGGGCAGAAGGGACACAGGATGTGATCACGGTGGAGGATGGAGGAGTGGACTGGGGCATCAGCCTGGAGCCTGYCTCTGAGGTAAGAGTTAAGAGAACATACATTTTGTTCTTCATACATTTCTGTATGAACATTTTAGTGTTTGCCATGAATCTTACTTTCTATTTTCTTACTTACTTTCTAATCCTCTTTGTGGCTTGAGGCACATAAGGCATCCATAAGATGCCTTTTATCTCTTCATGTGTTTTTGTTCCCCATAGGGCACAGATGCAGGTGTCATTGATTGGGGAGAGAGTGAAACCCCTATAGAAATTGAGATCTTAGAWATGGGCACGGACTGTGAGTATTCTTACCTTTTTATACCTGTAGCTGTAGACAAAAAAAAAAGTTTCATCAATTCTACTGCGCAATGTATCTTCCGCATGGTAGCAGCACATTAAGAATATGAAATGTAACCATAAACTATGGTCGTGTGACCAGGTCCTGATGGTGTGGCCAGGGGGGAGGATGCTCTGTCTATATTGGAGACCCCACAGACCCGCAGCCAGTACATCGACGAGCTGATGGAGGTAGGTAACCATCCGGCTCTAATGCACAACCCTCTGGTGTTGTATGACAACTCTTTGGAAAGATTTTGACAAGCTAGTCTCACTGTAATTGTGCATTTATCAGATTATGCTTTGAAATGCGTGGTATTGAAGTGCGTAGTATTACCTTTTTCCGTCGTAAGATTGCAATGTACGAGTTGCTCTTAGCGCACCATTGTTTACTAACTGGAGATGAGAGCGCAGACTGAGCCAGTGTGGTTGTGTGTTGGGCAGTTGGAGGTATTCCTGYCCCAGCGGCTGAGTGAGATGGGAGAGGAGGGCAATGTGGTGGCCATGTGTCAGTTCCAGCTGGCCCCCTCCATCATCCAGGGGCAGACCTGCCAGCGCATCCAGGAGATGCTGGCTGAGGTGCGCCACCTGCTGCAACGGCTGACCAACCTACGGATGCAGCACCTCTTCATGATCCAGGCCTCGCCACGGTGAGTCTTCGCCACAACACTACAACTGTCAGCTTCATCAGTAGTCARCTCTATCATCTTCTCAGACCTCTACAACAACCAGTATTGCCATTAGCTGGTTCCTTGTAAAGGGTATTCAGGGGAACTCCCCATGCTGAGGCGGTGTGTGTGTCCCAGGTACGTGGAGCGTGTCTCGGAGGTCCTGAGGCAGAAGCTGAAGCAGGCAGACATCCTCGTGCTGAAGCGGGCCACACTGGCCGAGAAGAGACAGGAAGCTCTGGAAGAGCAGGCCACCCTGGAGCCCCGCATCGACCTCCTGGCTCAGCGCACCCACCAACTCCACAAACTGGTACTGTCCATCTGTCTCTCTCTCGTATGTTTCTGTCTGGTAGATTACAATGACGACAGGCAAGTGTGGGACCCACCTGACCTGTGACTTACTTGTGTTGTGTTTTACAGATCGAAGCGGACATTTCAAAACGCTACAACAACCGGCCTGTCAACCTAATGGGAGTCAATGTGTAGCTGTTGTAGTTCACCCAGATTTGTATCATCGTCGTAGCTCCCTAGAAAAAATAAATGTTTGATTTGATGTAAAGGTGTGTTGTTATGAATACTTTTTTCATTATCTGCTGTAAACAACTCTTCAAATAATATACTGACATTGTTGTACCTGTTTTTAAACCGCTCCTAATGTTGCTAGGCAATATAGATAGTAGATGTGAAACAGAAATAAGAACAAGGTCGGGAGTGAGTATACACATTCTGCACTTGAATGAGACGCACAATGTCAACTCCCCCTACCGTTACACAATTCTTGATCTAAACCTCAGCCTTCTCCTTGAGCTCTTTGTTACTGCAGCCTAAGATTCTAACATGTTGTGATCTCCTTTTCACCCCTGGGCWGCTAGCTGCATAATCACACTCCCAAAGCCTCATGATGATCGCAAGATTGAGAGGCTAATGGCCAGTATCATTGAATCTCAACAGATGGATAAAAGGGAGGGAAAGGAGAGTAGATGGTTTACATGGGACTAATAACACATTATTCTGTGAAGCTGCCTTAGAGGGGTTTCTTTTGATATCACACAGACAAAGAAAACCACTTATGGATAACGCTGAGGCTGAGTCAGTATTGTTGAAATGATCTGCACTGTATCCCAATATCGATGCATGTTATTGTCATGCAAATACCCTAGATGATGATGGTGGTGATAAGCAGGGTGTACAGTTCCCCAGAAAAATCCAATGGAGATGAGAATTTAACATTTATCKAACCAATCCAACATTAGAACAATATCTCAATTTCATGGAAATATGTTAGAAGTTTCTCATTAGTTAGCTAGTCAAGTTTGATTATTTTATAGAAATCTATTTTAATCTGCCTCCAAAACAATGTTAAGGACCCTGGGACTGAAAACCTCCCGCTGCAACTGGATGCTGGACTTCCTGACGGGCCGCCCCCAGGTGATGACGGTAGGAAATAACATATCCTCCACGTGGCCACGCACGACTCCCAACACCATTAAGTTTGCTTACGACACGACGGTGGTAGGCCTGGTCACCGACAACAATGAAACAGCCTATAGGGAGGAGGTCAAAGACCTGGCAGTATGGTGCCAGGACAACAACCTCAATGTCAGAAAGACAAAGGAGCTGATCGTGTACTACAGGAAACGGAGGGTTCAGCACGCCCCCATTCGAAACGACGGGGCTGTAGTGGAGCGGGACGATAGCTTCAAGTTCACTAAAGATCTTTCATGATCCACACACACCAACACAGTCGTGAAGAGGGCACGACAACGCCTCTTCCCCCTCTGGAGGCTGAAAATATTTGGCATCTACAGCTGTACCATTGAGAACATATTGACTGACTGCATCACCACTTGGTAAGGCAACTGCTTGGCATCTGACCGCAAGGCACGACAGAGGGTAGTGTGTGCTGCCCATTACATCACTGGGGTCGAGCTCCCTGCCTTCTATTTTTGTTCAGCATAGTTAGTCCGTGTAGCTATTTGGCTATCTGCATTGGCCCTTTTCCACAAGCTTTTWTTGACTCCTCACACGCTGCTGCTGTTTATTATCTATCCTGTTGCCTAGTTACTTTATTCCTAGTTATATGTACATACCTCAGTTTCCTCATACCCCTGCACACCGACTCGGTACWGTCTTGGTGTGCTTGGACCATGTTAGTTTGTTGGTGATGTGGACACCAAGGAACTTGAAGCTCTCAACCTGCTCCACTGCAGCCCCGTCGATGAGAATGGGGGCGTGCTCGGTCCTCTTCTTCCTGTAGTCCACAATCATCTCCTTTGTCTTGATCACGTTGAGGGAGAGGTTGTTGTCCTGGCACCACACGGCCAGGTCTCTTACCTCCTCCCTATAGGCTGTCTCYTCGTTGTCGGTGGTCAGGCCTACCACTGTTGTGTCATCTGCAAACTTAATGCTGGTGTTGGAGTCGTGCCTGGCCGTGCAGTCATGAGTGAACAAGGAGTACAGGAGGGGACTGAGCACGCACCCCTGAGGGGCCCCTGTGTTGAGGATCAGCGTGGCGGATGTGTTGCTACCTACCCTTACCGCTTGGGGGCGGCCCGTCAGGAAGTCCAGAATCCAGTTGCAGAGGGAGGTGTTTAGTCCCAGGGTCCTTAGCTTATTGATGGGGGCACTATGGTGTTGAATGCTGAGCTGCAGTCAATGAATAGCATTCTCACATAGGCGTCCCTTTTGTCCAGGTGGGAAAAGGCAGTGTGGAGTGCAATAGAGATCTGTCTCTTATACACATCTAGATGTGTATAAGAGACAGGCAATAGAGATTGCATCATCTGTGGATCTGTTGGGGCGGTATGCAAATTGGAGTGGGTCTAGGGTGTCTGGGATAAGGGTGTTGATGTGAGCCACGACCAGCCTTTTCGAAGCACTTCATGGCTACAGAAGTGAGTGCTACTGGTCGGTAGTCGTTTAGGCAGGTTACCTTAGCGTTCTTGGGCACTATGGTGGTCTGCTTAAAACATGTTGGTATTACAGACTCGGACAGGGAGAGGTTGAAAATGTAATTGAAGCCAGTTGGTCAGCGCATGCCCGCAGTACACATCCTTGTAATCCGTTTGGCCCTGTGGCCTTGCCAATGTTGACCGGTTTAAAGGTCTTACTCACCTCGGCTGCGAAGAGCGCAATCACACAGTCTTCCAGAACAGCTYYTGCTCTCATGCATGTTTCAGTGTTATTTGCCTCGAAGCGAGCATAGAAGTTGTTTAGCTCGTCTGGTAGGCTCGTGTCACTGGGCAGCTCTCGGCTGTGCTTRCCTTTGTAGTCTATAATGGTTTGCAAGCCCTGCCACATCCGACAAGCGTCAGAGCTGGTGTGGTACGATTCGATCTTAGTCCTGTATTGACGCTTTGCCTGTTTGATGGTTCGTCTGAGGGCATAGCAGGATTTCTTATAAGCTTCCGAGTCCCACTCTTTGAAAGCGGCAGCTCTAGCCTTTAGCTCAGTGCAGATGTTGCCTGTAATCCATGGCTTCTGGTTGGGGTATGTACATACGGTCACTGTGGGGACGGCATCATCGATGCACTTATTGATGAAGCCAATGACTGATGTGGTGTACTCCTCAATGCCATCGGAGGAAACACAGAACATATTCCYGTCTGTGCTAGCAAAACAGTCCTGTAGCTTAGCATCTGCTTCATCTGACCACTTTCTTATTGATCTAGTCACTGGTGCTTCCTGTTTTAATGTTTGCTTGTAAGCAGGAATCAGGAGGATAGAATRATGGTCAGATTTGCCAAATGGAGGGCAAGGGAGAGCTTTGTATGTGTCTCTGAGTGTGGAGTAAAGGTGGTCCAGAGTTTTTTTCCTCTGGTTGCACATTTAACATGCTGATAGAAATTTGGTTGAACGGATTTAAGTTTCCCTGCATTAAAGTKCCCGGCTACTAAGAGTGCCACCTCTGGGTAAGCGTTTTCTTGTTCGCTTGTGGCAGAATACAGCTCATTTAATGCTGTCTTYGTGCCAGCCTCTGACGGTGGTGGTATGTAAAACAGCTACGAAAAATACAGATAAACTCTCTAGGTAGGTAGTGTGGTCTACAGTTTATCATGAGATAATCRACCTCAGGCGAGCAATAGCTCGAGACTTCCTTAGATATCGTGCACCAGCTGCTATTTACAAAAATACATAGTCCGCCGCCCCTTGACTTACCAGAAGCCGCTGTTCTATCCTGCCGGTGCAGCGTATAACCAGCTAGCAGTATGTTGATAGTGTCGTCGTTCAGCCACATCTCCGTAAAGCATAAGATATTACAGTTTTGAATGTCCCGTTGGTAGTTTAATCTTCCGCGTAGGTCATCTATTTTATTGTCCAAAGATTGCACGTTTGCTAGCAGAATGGAAGGAAGTGGGGGTTTATTCGATCGCCTACAAATTCTCAGAAGGCAYCCCGCCCTTCGGCCCCTTTTTCTCCGCCTCCTCTTCACGCAAATCATGGGGATCTGGGCCTGTTCCCAAGAAAGCAGTATATCGTTTGCATCGGCCTCGACAAACTCATTAAAGGAAGGAAAGGAAAAAAATGATTTTGCCAGTCCGTGTTGAGTAATCGCAGTCCTGATGTCCAGAAGTTATTTTCGGTCATAAGAGACGGTAGCGGCAACATTATGTACAAATAAAGTTTAAAAAATAAGTTACAAACAACGCAAATAAACAAACAAAAAAACACAATCGGTTGGGGGCAAGTAAAACGTTTGCCTTCTTCTCCGGTGCCATCTTACAAACCGTGAAGAGGGCACGACAAAACCTATTCCCCCTCAGAAGACTGAAAAGATTTGGCATGGGTCCTCAGATCCTCAAAAGGTTCTACAGCTGCACCTTCGAGAGCATCCTGACTGGTTGCATCACTGCTCGGCCTCCGACCGCAAGGTACTACAGAGGSTAGTGCGAACGGCCCAATACCTCACTGGGGCCAAGCTTCCTGCCATCCAGGACCTCCATACCAGGCGGTGTCAGAGGAAGGCCCTAAAAATTGTCAAAGAGTCCAGCCACCCTAGTCATAGACTGTTCTCTCTGCTACCGCACGGCAAGCGGTACCGGAGCACCAAGTCTAGGTCCAAGAGGCTTCGAAACAGCTTTTACCCCAAGCCATAAAAACACTTAATCCAATGGCTACCCAGAC
Source organism: Salvelinus sp. IW2-2015 (assembly GCF_002910315.2). NCBI lineage: Eukaryota > Metazoa > Chordata > Actinopteri > Salmoniformes > Salmonidae > Salvelinus > Salvelinus sp. IW2-2015. The sequence goes on from NC_036858.1 coordinate 10,573,418, forward strand.
TATTTGCATTGCCCCCCCCACTTTCACAGCGCTGCTACTCTCTGTTATCATCTATGCATAGTCACTTTAATAACTCCACCTACATGTACATATAACCTCAACTAACTGGTGCCCCCGCACATTGACTCTGTATCGGTACCCCCTGTATATAGTCTCGCTATTGTTATTTTACTGCTGCTCTTAAATTACTTGTTACTTTTATTTCTTATTCTTATCTGTATTGTTTTTTAAACTGCATTGTTGGTTAGGGGCTCGTAAGTAAGCATTTCACTGTAGTCTATACCTGTTGTATTRGCTMCATGTGACTAATAAAATTAGATTTGATTTACTGGTACCCCATGTATATAGCAAAGTTATCGTGTGTATATTATTACCTTTATTATTACGTGTTAGGACTTTTCTATTGATCTTTTCTTTCTCTCTGCATTGTTGGGAAGGGCCCATAAGCATTTCACTGTTAGTCTACACCTGTTGTTTACTTAGCATGTGACAAATAACATCTGATTTGATTTGAATGTATTATAAGCATACTGATAATTCTAGCAGTGGAGTGGACAGATGTTGGGCCTTTGTAGCCCAAAAGACTAGGGTTGCCAAGGCAACTGGCCCAGTGTCCCCTGCTGTTGTCACTCTTGGTCATTGATTGCCTCTCATCTCACCAGCTTTCTCTGCTGGCATTGTCTATGCACATACATACCCTCTTTAAAATATACTAAATATATTTTCTTATGTCTTTTATTGATGATGCAGTATAATGGAAAACTGCAAATTGCCAGATACCTATTTTGTTCAATCCAGTCATTTATCAGGTTGTCATTGCAAAAAAAAAACATTAACACATCATGGGGCTCATCATACAGTTAATTTTCAAAGGCATTGAGAATATGCTAACACTTGTTCATCATTGATTTTGCAAGGTCCAATCTTTTGCAAATGAATATCTTAAAAATACAAAATTCAAAAACAATTGGCATTTATTTATTATCGGGACAAAGTTCACATATGCTACAGTATTATYCTTTATCTAGATCTACAGCAACCAGAGGTCAGGGTGAATGCAAAGTTTGAATTCATGTTTGACTGAACTGAGGACAAACTTGCGTTCTGCATGATCACCTATTCAAATCTCAACCTCTCCCTAACGTCAGCAGTCGAACATGGTTCATTGAAGTAAAAAAAAAAAAAAGTAAAATATTACCTCCATGCATTTGTCAATTATCCATAATCAGATATTTCACCTTTGATCCTCGACAAAATCCATGTTAACAATACTTGTTCTGGGACAGGGGAGGTCAAAGCTGGAATCCATATTACCCAACAGTGGAGGCTTCTTCCTCAGCCTCTTCGCCTCGTTCTGCAGTTTCTGCCGGATATACCCTTTAATTTCCGCATCTGTCTTTCCAGGAAAAAAATACTGAACTGTCCCTGTGGAAATAGTCACATGAAATGTACATTTGCGTGCGGAACTCCCTTAAACAGAAATTATTACAGTTGTGCATAACACGTGTTTTTTCTCTCATGTACGTCAATTCATAGAGGTGGTTGAAGGTTAGAAAACTAGGTCGGGAACAGTTAGGAAACAGTGACAATACAGTTATTACGCAAGAAAAACCAAAGGCTACAACGATTGTAGATATTTATTTAAGACATTCCAACTATCTTTTTCAAACAATAATCAAATAAACATTAGCCTAATAATGCATTTTGCACTGAACCTCAGTGTTCTGTGCTGTCTTTATTATGTCTCCCAATAAGGTATGTTGAGGGAAAGGCTGCTTACTCAGTATGGCCTGGACCTCCTCAGTAGGGAGAGCAGGTTTGGTCTGAGACCTCTTGTTGTACACCAGCCCTGAGATGGAGTGGGAGGCTAGGCAGTCCCTCTCATACAGCCCTCGCAACAGGTCATTGGTCAGTTTCTGAGCTGTAGTGCCAGTGTTGCACCGTTCCAACAGCTCTGGGGTAATGAACTGAGGACAAAATAAGATGTATATATATAAGACTTGGAAACTGACAACCAGTTCAAAAGAGGAAGGGTGTGGGTGTAGGTCAAGTTTTTTTTTTTTACACCAAATATTCCAATGGGAAGATGAAAATAAGCATTATTTCTGGTAGGTCCAGCCCAGGTAGTACCTCATCCATTTATTTAAATGTTGTATCCCATTTCGTGCCTCTTGAACATGACCCKAAAATTAGTATAGTGGTTTATCTGTACCTCAGTGAAGAGTCCATCCCTATGGTGCCTGTGTAGTTTCTGGGGTAAGGCCCCCTGTTTCTCCCACTGCCCATTCATCCCAGTTGGGCAGGCCAGTAAATCTGGGGTCATGGCATCTCCACTGACAAGTCCTACAGTTAGGCTAGGACGTGATGCTTGGACAGACGTCTTGCTGTCCTCATTCGACCCCCTCTGGGTCTTTTCTATCAGGGCTTTAAGGTTTCTGGACAGCTCTCCACAAGCTGTCGAGTCATCCACACAACATGTCCTAAACATTTAACTTCACTCTGGATCAAATGTGTAAAGTTTCAAGAGGATWTCATTCATTCATTTTAATCTCCTCACCTGTAAGGCACTGCATTTGGTCTTTCAAGCTTTCCATCTCTCTTTGCATGCAAATCACCATAGGAATGAGTTTCATCTTTGAGTATGACTGCAGAAACTCTGACTCCTGCAATGACAATGCAAAATCAGAATTGGATGTTGGGTATTGGAAGGAATGTTCAAGATAACATCACATCACAAATTGTCCACACCTGTACAGAAGGAGTGGGTTGTGTGTGTGTACAGGCATACCTCTGAATTGGAATTGCTGTCCCTCAGGTGATACAAGTTAGGATTGCCCAGCTCAAAAGCCTGTAAAAAATAGGATTTCAAAGTTTGTATACAGTTATCATCCAAAGTTTTAACTATTTTATTAKCATTACGAACTTTCTCTGAAATAAGACATTGACAAGTAACTTTCATAGCCTATTTCATGAGATACCCTTAATAACAGGACAACATAAAAATGACTGCTTTGAAGTTGTGACATAAAGTAACAAAACATATAAATGCACACTACACACAGTCCAAAAAAGAGCTGCCTTTTGTTCAATGGAGAAGCAGTTCCTTTAGTACCATGTTTAACCCCGTTGTTCTCCATGCTTGCACCCCAAGCCTAGTGTCCATTGGTCAAATCACAGCTAACAACAACATATGCCATTCTTGGTGGTGCATTTATTATAGAATAGACATGTTTCAAGATATACAGTATGTAACTGTATAAGTAACAAACCCTTATCCACTTCTGGAAGCCGGCTGAGGATGAAGAATTTTCGTCGACTTTCTCTTTATCAAGATACATCTGTTTTCTTCTTTTCTGCACCCCATGCTGTTAGACAGTTATGGCATGATTAAGTTAAAACYCGTTTATTCAAACTCACAGCAGTTGTTGATATTTTAAGATCAAAACATTTTATGGCAATAGGCTACTCTTACAAAGCTTACATCTACTTTTTGAACCCCGTCTTCATCTCCTTCACTTTCGTAGTCAAGGACTCGTTTCGCCTTTGATTTCCTTCTCATATTTCTATTCCATTAATTGCCTTGCAGAAAAACTGTGCCCAGCATACTGCACGTGTTCAAAATATTGGGGAATACTGATAAGTGAAAGTGTCCTGGGTAAACGGAGGAGGGTAACGCAGGAGGGGACGCTTGCTGTCGTTCTTCTACTCCAGAACCATCGTGCGAAGACATCCCCTTTGATGCCCAATCCCCATACTGAGAATCGCCTAAACAGAGAGAGGGAGTGAGGATTTTATACACTGAGGCGTAACGTGGCACTGTTACGTTGTAGCCGTGAATGATTCGATAATGATTTGTATCCCTCTCAAAGTTACATTGTACCTTTTACTACCTAATACGTCACTTTGGGGTGATGATAATCAGAAAATTACTTTTAATTTTACCAATAAGAATTGGAAGAGTATTTTCATTCCTTTTWCTTTCTATTATAATTATTGACACTATCAAAGCATACTTTTTGTGATGCATGCATGCATTGCATTAAACAGTCAAGGCAATACTTTTGTTGAGAGATGATAAGCTTGTGTGGTGATGTAACTGAGAAATTCGTCACAGTTTCAGTTAATTTGCTACAAATTGATAGTTCATAAACATATTTTCTTGAAAAGAAGATGCATTCTTTGAAATACTGGTCGATTGATAGTTTAGAAAAAGACCATTACATTCACAGAAAAGACTAAGAGAAATATGTATTCATAGTGTYTTACAATGGCTTTACTGTATGTGCCACAAAATACAAAGAGCATATATGCTCTCCAAAAATAGATTTAATGACACATCATGATGCACTTGAGTAATGTCTACAAGCCAAATTGAAGTTGATAACTGTGATAAAAATAATATTTTTCAACAACTTTTTGTCCACATCCTGGATATGTATCAATCCAATCTTAATTAAACTTTTAATAAATTGTCAAAAAAGGTTAATTAAACAGTGGATGTTTTGCCTGCTTAAATGTGCTCTCTTGCCATCTGGTGGCATCCATCCATCATGATCACTCACAAAAATCCATMATCCTTTACTCAAATACCGATTTTGTCTCTGTGGAAATTAACTGGCGGTCTKTTTGAGTAACAAAACCTATGAAAGTATGATTTATCCCAATACACTTCATAAATTGGAGATGGTGTGGAGATGAAGATTAGGTTATTCAACCAAGTTGGACACTCCTGGACTGCTCTTCCTGTTCCACTACCTKGCTGTTGGGTTAACCCCTACCTGTCACACCCTGATCTGTTTCACCTGTCTTTGTGCTTGTCTCCACCCTCCTCCAGGTGTCGCCATCTTCCACATTATCCCCAGTGTACTTATACCTGTGTTCTCTGTTTGTCTGTTGCCAGTTCYTTTTGTTTRGTCTAGCCTTCCAGCYTTTTTCKCATGTTCCTGTCTTGCTCTAGTTCCTGTTTTCTAGCTATCCCGGGTTTTGACCATTCTGCTGTCCTGACCCTGAGCCTGCCTGCCGTTCTGTACCTTGTCACACCACCCTGGATTACTGGCCTCTGCCTGCCTGCCATTCTGTACATTTCGGACTCTGCTCTGGACTACTGACCTCTGCCTGCCCTTGACCTGTCGTTTGCCTGCCCCCTGTTTCTGTAATAAACTTTTGTTACTTCGAAACTGTCTGCATCTGGGTCTTCTCCTGAGCCTTGATATTACCAAAGTTATGTTATGCACTGACTGCCTCAGACTCTGAGTCTAAGTGTATCGCAGAACTTGGGATGGGGCACTCAGAGTGATAGTTGGACACGATAGCAGGATACATGGCAGACACTGTAAAGACATACAGACAGTAGAGTTAGAAACATGTATTTACGTGTCACTCCACAATGATACAATAATACAAAATGCAGATTTTACAAAAAACAGTCATAGTCAAACATGTTACAGACGTCATCTATATTGCATTACGACATCTGCGGTCACGTCTGGCTCAGTTGGTAGAGCATGGCGCTTGCATCGCCAGGGTTGTTGGTTCGATTCTCACGGGGGACCGTAGGAGTTACTGACAGAACCATGATGACCACTAGCCACTTAAACAATGCCACTTAATATAATGTTACATACCCTACATTACTCATCTCATATGTATATGTATATACTGTACTCTATATCATCTACTGCATCTTGCCATCTTTATGTAATACATGTATCACTAGCCACTTTAAACTATGCCACTTTATGTTTACATACCCTACATTACTCATCTCATATGTATATACTGTACCCTATACCATCTACTGCATCTTGCCTTATGCCATTCTGTACCATCACTCATTCATATATCTTTATGTACATATTCTTTATCCCTTTACACTTGTGTGTTAAGGTAGTAGTTGTGGATTGTTAGGTTAGATTACTTGTTGGTTATTACTGCATTGTCGGAACTAGAAGCACAAGCATTTCGCTACACTCGCATTAACATCTGCTAACCATGTGTATGTGACAAATAAAATTTGATTTGATTTGATTTGACTGTTCATTCTCTTATAGCTCTATGCTCACTCTACCTAGTAGTATGCAGACTTTGTTTAAATTCCGCTGTCTGTATTATGTCTCTAAATGTTGTCTACCACTAGCAGCAACATACAGGTATCACCAAGTAAAATTCTGAGTTGTGTGTAAATGTACTTGACAAATAAATGGTGCTTCTGATTCAGATAATGGAAAACCTCTAGGGGTAAACCTACCCTATGCAGATATACCATGGAATTATTAACACAGATTATAGGAACAAGTGTGTATTTAGGCCTACACACAAAAGCTCACACAAGAATTTGTCCCTATGACGTGGTTTCTGTGGGAAAAGCTGTGATATAACGTGTAATGAATGAGCCATATGACTATGAGCGGTGTCAGGTAGCTTTGTAGTTCTGCCCCTGAACAAGGCAGTTAACCCASTGTTCCTAGGCTGTCATTGTAAATAAGAATTTGTTCTTAACTAATTTGCCTAGTTAAATAAAGGTTCATTTAAAAAAATGAGCCTATGACTTGAAGTGCAAGTGAACCCRTAACTACAAAAATTATACGTTTCAATCAAAAGTTATATATTTCTGAGCAATTTTTCAGGRATTCTTAAGAAGTTATGTTGGAAGTTGTATCTCTTATCTCCTGGATCATCCAGCAGTTTGGGGATTAAAATAAGAGGATGAAAATAATAGAAAGTAAAATAAAAATGTAAAGAAATAAACATGATATAAAGCACATGCTGTTACACAGGCATAATATCCTATGCATAATTGTGAAACCAGTTGTTCACTTTCTGTGTGAATTATTATATAATTAATAGGCCTAGCCCTATCCTATTTCTCAAACGAGTTTGACGTTTAGCCCACAAAAATCGACTCATTGTATAGAAAGGGCTGATTGTTGTATTCAATTTCTATTTTAAATATATAATATGACATGAAGTTGACTTTTTTTCAGTCTAACTAAAGTTAATCATTGATTTGTGAAGCCAGGGATTAAATTCGGTGATTTTCACTGCGGTGATGAAAACATGCGCCCTAGAATATTCTACGCATGCTCTGTGGGAAGCCTTGTTTTGGCGTCAGACGCGCTGCTGCTAGCTAGAAAATTGGAAATATTGCAAGTCATGGTGGGCCATTCAATGGGGGGAAAGGGTGGATAATGACTTTGGGTAATGCTTATAACACATATGAGAGAACTCTTCTGGATTCAGATAATGGTTATAGAAGTTGGCCGACTTGTGGGCATACAGGCAAATGTATAAAATCTTCACGCGTAAGTATAAAWTAGGTTTTAGCTAGCTAGCCAACTAGCTTTGTTAGCTAGCTACAGAACGTTAGATTGCGTTAGCTTGTAGCTAATTGTGCTTGTGTTTTTTGACAAGCGACTTAAAGTTAGCAGATGGATTATCTGCTTCTTGTYTCTACATTTATTTGAGTGGCAATACAAAACATAGTTTAAAATACATTGTAACCGTTACGTTAGCTAGCTAACTAACGTTKCATTTTAGCAATTTCTCTTTCCCCGTTGCTGTCACATSAACATCCCGCCCCAATCTTTTCCCATTGGCAAAAATTTGTGAGGATCCCATGTTGTGCTTGTATCCTTGTTTTGTTAATGGTTCACCAGCCTGTCTGTTGTCACTGCGCCACTTGTTGCTAGGGAGGTTGCTTGATAGCGGAAGTGAGCGCTATCAACACTTCCCACTGGAGTCTGGACGATAAATACCGTTGGATGCTAGCTATGATTTTGTTAGGTTGCCTACTTTTAAACACTATTGATGTATAAACTGATGCATCGTTTTCATTGATATTAATTTAATGTTATTTTGTATACATCGGTAAYCTGGAGATCTTGAAAAGAAAATGGATGAGAGGGAGACTGCAAGGGATGGGTGAGAGGGAGACAGCTAGGGATGGGTGTCAGGAAGCGTAGCTACTGAACCAAGAGACCCTCCCTCTTTCACCTTCACAACTATCTATTCCTGCACTGGCCTGGGTGATCCATTTKACTTGTTCTGCATTGTCAGGTTGGCTTGTCTAATTGGTCTTCATCTTAAATTGGGGTTGAGGTACAGTGTGTRCTCTAGAGACAGTGGCCATTAAACCTTTCCACTGGGACCCCAGTTCACAATTTAGTTGTAGTCATGAACAAGCTCCCCTGATTCACCTAGTCAAGGGTTTTATGATTAGTTGACATCTGGAATCAGGTGTGGGGTCCCCAGGGGGAGATTTGAAAACCACTGCTATAGAAAGTGGAGATGTGATGGTTTGCTGCTAAGAAGTAGGGTTCTAATTGTTCTCTCCCATAGAAATATGTGGAATGTGAGACTGTTTGTTATCTCATTTATTGCCTCTGCACTGGCAGTGCATATGATTGGTTTATGCTTATGAGTTCAGTGTGCATTTTATTTGGCTATTCATGTTGTTTTTATCAGTGCATTTGGTCATCTTAAATCATGTGTGGTTGACAAGCCTGTTTGTTTCAACATATAAGGCCATACTCACATTTCATTTGGCATGAACGATGTTTGATTCATTCTGCAGCTGTTATGACATATTCTTTTGACATTATGTAATGTAATCTTTTTTTCTGTGACTAAGTGAAATTTGATGGTAGAACACAGGCTCAGGTTGACCTAAACTTATTTACTCAACAAGTAATTTTTTTTTTTTTATCTTGTCATTACATTTTAAAGGCATCAACACCAAGAGAAGGAGGTTTAATTTGTCCTTGATCTCTCTCTCTCTCTCTCTCTCTCTGTGCAGATATGGGAGGACTTACTAATGGGGAAGACCAAAACCTGACCTAGAAAACAGTTCAGCCTTTGACTGATATTGGACTCCCATACAAGACCACAGAAACCCTCTACATTCTATTCACATCATAGGCCAACTCCAAAAGTCGCTCTTCACTTCTGTCATATCTGCAATTTTCATACTTTCATTCTTTATCAGTTTATCTCAATATCAACTATTGTGGAACTCAAGTTTTCCGTTGTTTCTATTTATTTTTTACTTATTTTTTTTACTTTCACTTTTTGTTCCTTTGTAAAGAAATGCTTTACCTGAAAAAGTACTTCACAGAGGGCCTGATTCAGTTCACCATCCTCCTGAGTCTCATTGGGGTGCGGGTAGACCTGGACACCTACCTGAGCAATCAYCTGCCCCCARTGCGYGAGATCATCCTAGGCCCCAGCTCGGCCTACACCCAGACGCAGTTCCACAACCTCCGCAACACGCTGGACGGGTATGGCATCCATCCCAAGAGTGTGGACCTCGACCAGTTCTTTACCACCCGCCGGCTGCTGAACCAGGTGCGCCAGCTAGATCGCCTGTCAGTGCCCAGTCCAGAACTGAGCACGTGGCTGGTGCACCGCGACCCTGAGACTGTGGTGTCTGCCGCCAGCCAGCCCAGCCCCAGCATCACCCTGGACAATGGGACCGGCCTGGAGGACGTGAACAACTCCGAAGCCCCGGCCATGAGGGGGGGCGGCGGAGCGCCTGAGTCCACCTACAATCTGAGTGGAGAGGACCGAACCCTGGGAGCTGTGGCCCCCGAGGACAGCCAGGAGCAGGGCAACAGGGAGGGCAACGCTGACCTCACCAAAGAGGTAAGAAAGCATGCAATGATCTCACCTCTACTCAGTATCACAAGACTAGGGCAAGCTGAGGCACAGCACGTCTATTGTAATGTACAGGGATATATTACTAGGAGCTTACTGTATTTAGCTGTCTATCAGAGACCCATTGTATGTCTGAACCTTGATAAAACACAATTGTAATCAAATGGAAGTTATTTCTGGCATTGTGTAATCTGCATTATTATAAAGTCCTTTTTCCTACATTAGAATCATCCTTTCCCCTAATAGTCACAGGACCACCACTTGGAGGCGGTGTGGTTTTGGGTGACACTAAGCCATTGTTAAAGTAGAATTAACTAAGTCTCCAAATGGATCACATGCTTTTATGGTAATTAAGTGGCTACGGTTGAATCAGTGTGCTTAGCTTCAAGTTACATGATCTGAAGTTTAAATCTTATGTATATCGCCACGTGTTGACCTATCTGAGGATGAAAATATCAAAATGTAAAGCCAACCGTATCACAGCTGAAGCCATCTTTTGACTATTGCACCACAGTCAAGTAGTTCTCTCTCCTTGAAGTGCTTTTGATTTAGAATGAAGTTGTGTAAGACAAGATGGTGTACAACTCAATCAAGAGGGCTCTTTGTAGTCCTGACATCTTTCTCATCTGACATGTCTTTTTCAGGACATTGATTTGATTGACATCCTGTGGCGACAGGATATCGACCTTGGCGCAGGACGGGAAGTGTTCAACTACAGCAGCCGCCAGAAGGAGAGCGAGGCGGAGAAACCCAGCCCAGAGGAGAAGAAGGAAGGGACAGAGGCACAGGAGAGCTGGAGGAACGGAGTGAACCTTCAAGAGGCTCAGCCTGTGGATGGAGAGACAGGGGAGAGCATACCGGAGCAGGTAGCTAAGGGCACAGATTGTGTTTTTCATGATCCTGTGTCCACTGCAGTTGATAGTTAAGGGAGTGACCTCTGTGCTGTCTGCCCCTCCCCCTCAGCTCACAGGCCTTGGCTCTCAGACTTCACTGTCTCTGCAGGAATGCCTGAGGCTGCTTGAGGCCACCTTCCCTTTCGGAGAAGAATCTCCTGAGGTAAAGACATTTGCAAGCTGTCTCAGGAGACAGAAATGTCTTCATTTAAATAAATGTAAACAAACCATGATATTACAAAAGGTAGATTGCCTTTATGGTCTATTATAATCTCAACATGTTTGTGAGATCATTTTTAAGGTAAACATCTGTTATCAGTTTGTAGCCCCTGTAGTCACTGCTGAGCTTGCAGTGGCCAATGAAGAAGCTCCATCCACATCTCAGGGGCTGCCACTGCCTCCCCCGTTGCCCCAGCCTGTGCCCCAGTTGGACCTGGAGCAGCAGTGGCAAGACATCATGGCTATCATGGAACTACAGGTTTGTACTTGTGCTTTAATCACAACTGGTTCTCCCAATAAATATATTTTTTTGTTGTTAGATGTTCTCTAACCAGGTTTTTCCTCTTTGAAGGAAATGGAGGTTAACAACACCTCTGAGAACTCCTTCCTCAGCACTACTTCCAACAGTGCTAATACCAGTGGCAGCACAACTGAGTCAGGCTCGGTTGAAAGCTTTGGACTTACTCGTTCCTCCACCCTTATCCACCAAGATGTCAGCCTTCACCAGGCCTCCCTCCCTAGCTGCAGCCAGGATTTTCCCACGCTTTTCAATCCAGAGATTGATGGCACTAGCACCCCACGCCCTCCCTTGCTTAGAATGTCCTCCAGCTCCAACTCCTCCAGCGTCAACTCTACATTCGGAGCCACCAACCTGACTGGACTCTTTCTCCCACCGCCTCTAAACAGCACCAACAACATCACTTCGACCCCAGTGTTGCCTGACCCCTTCAGCAGTCTGCTGGAGGAGTCAATGCTGGATGAGATCAGCCTGCTGGACCTGGCGATGGAGGAGGGCTTCAACCAGGCCCAGGCCTCTCAGTTGGAGGATGAACTCGACTCAGACTCAGGCCTCTCCCTGGACTCCAGTCACAGCCCGGTCTCCCCGAGCAGCTCTGAGACCTCCTGCTCCTCTGCCGCCTCCTCCTCCTCCACCTCTGCCACCTTCTCAGAGGAAGGGGCTGTGGGATACAGCACTGACTCTGAGTCAGTCACCGTGGAACCAGAAGGTGCTGTGGGGGGCTACCAACCCGAATTCAACAAGCTCTGCCGCATGAGCTATCAAGACCCTTCCCAGTTCCATGGGCTCCCTCAGCTTGACAACATCAACCACAATCACACTTACAATTTACCACTGTCTTCCTCAWTAGATGAACACCCAGAGCTACCGATTCCCACTGGCAAGAAAATGGGCCGCGAGAAGCAGTCGAAGCTTCAGCCCCAACAGGACTTCCTGGACAAACAGTCGAGTCGCGACGAGCGCCGGGCTCGGGCCATGAAGATCCCCTTCTCAAATGAGAAGATCATCAATCTGCCTGTAGAGGAGTTCAACGAGCTTCTGTCCAAGCACCATCTGAGCGAGGCCCAACTGGCCCTCGTTCGCGACATTCGTAGACGTGGCAAGAACAAGATGGCGGCCCAGAACTGCCGGAAGCGCAAGCTGGATACCATCATCAACCTTGAGCAAGGGGTGCACGACATGCGTCGTGACAAGGCACGACTTCTGAAGGAGAAGATGGAGTTTATTCGCTCCATCCGTCAGATGAAGCAGAAAGTGCAAAGCCTCTACCAGGAAGTGTTCACCCAGCTTCGGGATGAGGAGGGCCGGCCCTACCCCCCCAGCGAGTACTCGCTCCAGTATAGCGCTGACGGCAGCGTTCTGATCATGCCCCGCAACATGACAGATCAGCAGACCCGTAAGCCCGACAAGAAACAAAAGGACAAAAAGAAGTGAGGAGGAAGCTGCTGCCCTTTCTTTAATTTTGCTAAAATCACTAAGAACGATTTCTGCAGACGCAAGAGGTCTTTTTTTCTTTAAGAAGATTCTTGTGAAGAGAAACATAGCATTGTTGACTACTCTTCCTGCATTAGGTATTTTTTCCCTTTTCTTTTTTGGTTCCTGCGTTTTCTCTGGAAAACGACTTTGAAGCGGTTCTTCATTTGAGTACTGAATTTATTGTTTAGGTGGGGAAAAAGGAATAAACAAGGAAAATAAGGGGTTGAAAGGATTCTCTGGATCCTATGGCACCAGCCCAGTGAAGAGGAAGTTGATAAATAATGTTATGAAGTGAAGGGACTGGTATCAAGTGAAGTGGAGTTGAAGAAAAACAAACATTTAGTCAACATGAAATGGGGTGTAAATTCCAGCCCATTGTTAGTCAGCGTCGAACAGATTGTTAAACCAGATTTCTTGCTTGGGCCTTGACGTAATTGGTGGAGTGTTTCTGGAGTAAGTAGAAGAGGAAAGCCAAGAGAAACTTGAGATAAAAAGCAAGTCCATCATCTGGGATACCATTATCTTATACCGCCGATAATAACCAAATTTGTATGGTTCACTTCACTTGTTTTCTGGGCAAATGTCTAGGTAGTCTTGACACTGCACTCATTCAAAATGTGTTTGTATTACAAACACCACCGTTTTTGATTGGCCAATGTCATTGACTTTGAGTCTCTTTGACATAGAACTAGAACACTGGAACACAAAAAAAGAGAGGCTTGGAGAGTATTCTTGGGCTAGCCATGATGGTGGAGCATGACGGGTGTAGGAGATGGGACGCTGAGGAAGAAGGCACACACTGCATAACAAATGTACCAGCTTCTGTATATCTATACATAGCACTGTAATTTGCCCTTCTAAAGCTTGGCTGTATGCATCGTGCAGTGTCTCTGGCTATCCCTCTGCCGCAGGTTTAAGGATGAGCTCTTCTGGTCATTTTGTTTTAGTTTTCCACAATTTCTCATACTCTCCAGAATAAGATAGGTTAGAGGTCTTGCTTCATATCATCTTAGGTCTACTCCCTGCCCTTATTGCATTACACACTGTGTGTTGTGCCTGTAACCACGTTGCAGGACAGGGAAACTCACAATACTGATTTGTGATAGGCCATCTTTGCAGGAACTACTGCATGAACTGCAGCCCTGTGGAAGTGTCGCCTGTTAATTACTAATCAAATGCACCCATCTTTACTGTCATTAACATTAAGTTGGTTGGTTTTCTTGTAAGGTGACAGAGATAAGCAGTTTGTCTGTCCAGTAATTACAGAGTTGTAGCCTTTGAAAGAGTAACTTGGGAATATTGTCATTCTATTTGATAGTGACCTAAAGCAATGGACAAGATTCAGTTGATGAATAGCCTAGTTGTCAGCTGCAATAGTTTACGGGTCATTCATTTGTGTGGTTAGAAAAGTCAATCAATTGAATCGAACTGACAAGAAGAATGTGTGAAGTGAGCACCTTGTTTTCGAATGCCTTTGTTTCACAAGCACATTTTATACATTTGTTGGTTTTTCGAACAAAGGTTATTGGACTGTTTTCATTATGTTAGAAGTGCTATTATCTGAGCTTGTGTTTTATTAGGGTCAAAATTGTGTTTTAGCATGTACCCCTAACAAAAAAAGATAATTAGTATTCCATTTAATGTGGCAGAGATGGAGAATTTGAGTATATTTAAGAGCCCCAGATCTACAGTAAAGGGGGGGACAAGAACTAAGTTGCTGCAATGATGAGAATGACCTATGTTCTTATTCATCCACATAACTTTCATTGTTCTTGTCATCACTAACCTGAGAGGGGAGCCAAGTAAATTACATRGCTTTTAATCAAATGTTTCATGCAGTACTAATACTTTTAGCAGGAAATACATTTGGGGCGTCTCAAAATTTAAATGAAAAGAAATGYGACAGCTGATAAGTTGTTAGTTCTTGCACTTGAGAAAACATTTGACATATTCAGACATGCAACGTTCACCTGCATTGCAACACAATGCTAAACCCACTAAGTTATTACTACTCTTAGCGCACTGCATTTGTTAGTCTTGTTTGTTCTGTAAATATTTAAATGTTTCATGTTTTGTCATTCTTTCTGTAGTTTGTGTGTTTTGCACAGCCTTCTCACCCCTGCTTTGGGTTTGGTTGTGCAGTTTCTTTGGTTTACTTTAAAATATTTGCTGGCAATCTGGGATTGTTATTTTATTGATTTAATAAAGTGTTTTTATTTTCATCTGACTGCACCATTTGTGTTATTAATAACAGGGTGAAATGTGTCCATAAAAGTATACTTGGGGAATAGGATGTCCATTAGGTTTTGTGAAGATGAATACATCAAGCCTTTATAAATGTAGCTATCCAAGTATTTACACAAACTTGTAGTTATTTGTCAGAATGATACTGAGACAACTGTAACAAAAAGTTGTTTATTCTCCAAAAACAGACAAGCAAGTTCTGTTTATGAAAATGTTAGAATGATAAGATGGACGAATGAGCAAAGTAAAAAGATATGGTTTTCAACAAGTCACCTTAATACACGAATAAAACCGTCACAAAATGAGCACAGATTAACATCGTTTTGCACTAAACGCTACAAAACATTTACGTTAAAAGACAAAATGGCACTGTTCTCCTGTTTACAACACTATGAATGATAACATCTCCACCTGCCTTTACAGTAATGTCATAGCAAAAAGGTCTGGACCTCTTAATCAAGTGTGCCGTGTGAAAATMATCTTGTAGTATCCAAATAAACCATCACTGAAGTGAATCTTTAAAAATTAACACTGCATTATATATTTCTTCCAGGGTTGTGTTTCCTCAAGATAACCCATAGCCTGRATTGACTGATCATATCCAGATAAGAGTTTAACCTGATGGGTGATATTAAGCCAAAAAGAGAGTCCAAATGCTATCTTGTTTTTTCAGACCCCCTGCCTAGAACCCATATGCCCTTGCACTACCTCTATAGTCTTCAGAACCAGCTTGACACCAAACGGCTAGTTCTTGTCGTCCTCCTTCTCCTCGGTGGGGTAAGAGTGCCACGTAAGCCGCTCCTCGTAGAAGGATATGACCACCTGTGGACACTTCACGTTTGCCTCCTTAGCAGGTACCAGGTCTGCTTCATCAGAGTTTTTCCTACAAGAACAGGCCGTGTGGAAAGAACCACGAGTTGGATGAGTACTTAAGTGGAGGGTTGTGGCTAGTTCAGGGATTGTAGTGACGCCATGAAGKATACAGATGCGGTCAAATATATTGGCACCGTTGCATGATTCAATTTGTTCTAAAATAAGTTGAAAAAAAAGTTGTGTTTACACGTGTATTTGTTTGATTTACAACCGCACAGGACCAAGACATTTTTAAAATTAWATTTAGATTTCACTTCAAATGTTCTTGACTAAATTATTCCAACTAGGTTGGAGGCAATGATTCTCGTTAATTTAGTTTGCATGTGGTAAATTGCAGGTAAAAATTTCCATTGCAAAGTGCAAMGGTAACAATATTACATCCGGCCATGATTGGGAGTCCKATAGGGRGTCGCACAATTGGCCCAGCGTCGTCCGGGTTTGGCCAGGGTAGGCCGTCATTGTAAATKAGAGTTTGTTCTTAACTGACTTTCCTTGTTAAATAAAGGTTCAATTTAAAAATGTAAAATATATTTGACTGCATCTGTAGGTCAGGATGCAGAGAATGGGGAGATGAAAGCAATGGATTATTGTTGTTTTCATTGATGCATACCCTGCTGAAAAAAAACAGCATAGATCAGCATATGCTGGTGACCAGCCTTCATTGGGTTTTGGACACTGATGCTGGTGACCAGCAAAACCAGCATCAAAGTGCTTAATCAACCAGCTGGTGCCCCACTGGCACATGTAATTTGACAACTTATTTTTTTTTTACAAATAAACAGAAATACCTTTTTTTACATAGGTATTCAGACCCTTTGCTARGAGACTCAAAATTGAGCATCCTTGAGATCAAATCAAAGTTTATTTGTCACGTGCAGTGAAATGCTTACTTACAGGCTCTAACCAATAGTGCAAAAAAAATGTGTTAGGTGAACAATAGGTAAGTAAAGAAATAAAACAACAGTAAAAAGACAGGCWATATACAGTAGCGAGGCTATAAAAGTAGCGAGCCTACATACAGACACCGGTTAGACAGGCTGATTGAGGTAGTATGTACATGTAGATAGGTGGGTGGCGGGACACAATGCAGATAGCCCGGTTAGCCAATGTGCGGGAGCACTGGTTGGTCGGCCCAATTGAGGTAGTATGTACATGAATGTATAGTTAAAGTGACTATGTATATATGATAAACAGAGAGTAGCAGCAGCGTAAAAAGAGGGTTTGGGGGGGGGCACACAATGCAAATAGTCCAGGTAGCCATTTGATTACCTGTTCAGGAGTCTTATGGCTTGGGGGTAAAAACTGTTGAGAAGCCTTTTGTCCTAGACTTGGCACTCCGGTACCACTTGCCATGCGGTAGTAGYGAGAACAGTCTATGACTGGGGTGGCTGGGGTCTTCCTCTGTAGGGCCTTCCTCTGACACCGCCTGGTGTAGAGGTCCTGGATGGCAGGCAGCTTAGCCCCAGTGATGTACTGGGCCGTACACACTACCCTCTGTAGTGCCTTGCGGTCAGAGGCCGAGCAATTGCCGTACCAGTCAGGATGCTCTCGATGTTGCAGCTGTAGAACTTTGAGGATCTCCGGACCATGACAAATCTTTTTAGTTTCCTGAGGGGGAATAGGCTTTGTCGTGCCCTCTTCACGACTGTCTTGGTGTGTTTGGACTAGAGGTCGACCGATTAATCGGAATGGCCGATTAATCGGGGCCGATTTCAAGTTATCATAACAATCGGTAATCTGTATTTTTGGGCGCCGATTTGCCCAATTTTTTATTATTTTTTTTACACCTTTATTTAATCTTTATTTAACTAGGCAAGTCAGTTAAGAACACATTCTTATTTTCAATGACGGCCTAGGAACGTTCTGCCTCGTTCAGGGGCAGAACGACAGATTTTTAACCTTGTCAGCTCGGGGGATCCAATCTTGCAACCTTACAGTTAACTAGTCCAATGATTACATTGCACTCCACGAGGAGCCTGCCTGTTAGCGAATGCAGTAAGCTAAGGTAAGTTYCTAGCTAGCATTAAACGTATCTTATAAAAAACAAACAATCAATGACTGTCATTGCTCCATTGTGTTGTTAACCATAAACATCAATCAGGCTGACTACCTGTTACGCGAGGGCAGCAAGAAGCCAAGGTAAGTTGCTAGCTAGCATTAAACTTATCTTATAAAAAAACAATCAATCTTAACATAATCACTAGTTAACTACACATGGTTGATGATAATACTAGTTTATCTAGCGTGTCCTGCGTTGCATATAATCGATGCGATGCCTGTTAATTTCTTATCGAATCACAGCCTACTTCGCCAAACGGGCGATGATTTAGCACTGTCGTTGCACCAAACCTAACCATAAACATCAATGCCTTTCTTAAAATCAATACACAAGTATATATTTCTAAAACCTGCATATTTAGCTAAAAGAAATCCAGGTTAGCAGACAATATTAACCAGGTGAAATTGTGTAATTTCTCTTGCGTTCATTGCACGCAGAGTCAGGGTATATGCAAGAGTTTGGGCCGCCTGGCTCTTTGCGAACTAATTTGCCCGAATTTTACGTAATTATGACAACATTGAAGGTTGTGCAATGTAACAGGAATATTTAGACTCATGGATGCCACCCGTTAGACAAAATACGGAACGGAATAAACGTTTTGTTTTCGAGGTGATAGTTTCCGGATTAGTCAAAGGTATATGGTTTTAGAGAGAAATAGTCGACACGTTATAATTCCTGTAATAACTTGCGGCTGAATATGAAAGGGGTTCCTTCGTTATTTTACCGTTCATGTCTTCATAGAGAATGTCTTGATCTACTTCAAATAAGGTCTGTGTTTTGTGCAGGCTTAAACCGCCTCGACGTTTTGATACCCGTGTAAATCTCACTAGGATAAGGTAACGTTTGTCAACATATTTTCATAAATCCACTCTACAAAAAGTTTATCTTCGCTTATATTTAGCCAATATTGATCAGAGTTACCTTGTCCTATGGATATCTACACAGTTATAAAATTGGCACGGTGATGTAAGCCTACACGAAACACAGATCTTATTTTAAGTGAATCTAAAAATATCCTATGGAATAAATGAAGGAACCGCTTTAAAGATTTTGCTAGAAGGTGTCATGGGAATTATGACTCGCACTTTGGTTGTCAATTCTTACCATGCCTATTATTAAAATAGGATTTCCTGCATATAGAAAATAAGTTTTTGTTTTCAACATTCATCACAGGTAACTTAAACTCTATTTTTATTCAAACAGTTGAGAGTATTTGTCTCCTAAGCAGACTCTTCAGTATCATTGTCACTTCAGAGCTGTGTGCGTGTGTGTGTATTTATGTATTATTTAAGTTAAAATAAAAGTGTTCATTGTTCATTAGTATTGTTGCAATTGTCATTATTACAAAAATGTGTGTGTGTGTATGATATATATATTTAAAACACTTTTTTTATATATAATCGGCCGATTAATCGGTATCGGCTTTTTTTGTCTCCAATAATCGGTATCGGTATTGAAAAATCATAATCGTTCGACCTCTAGTTTGGACCATTCTAGTTTGTTGTTAATATGGACACCGAGGAACTTGAAGCTCTCAACCCGCTCCACTACAGCCCCGTCGATGAGAATGGGGGCGTGCTCGGTCCTCCTTTTCCTGTAGTCCACAATCATCTCCTTAGTCTTGGCTACGTTGAGGGATAAGTTGTTATTCTGGCACCACACGGCCAGGTCTCTGACCTCCTCCCTATAGGCTGTCTCGTCGTTGTCTGTGATCAGGCCTACCACCAGATGTTTCTACAACTTGATTGGAGTCCACCTGTGGTAAATTCAATTGATTGGACATGATTTGGAAAGGCACACACCTGTATATATCTATATATATATATATATATATATATATATATAAGGTCCCACAGTTGACAATGCATGTCAGAGCAAAAACCATGATGTTGAAGGAATTGTCCGTAGAGCACTAAGACAGGATTGTGTCAAGGCACAGATCTGGGGTACCAGAAACTTTCTGCAGCATTGAAGGTCCCCAAGAACACAGTGGCCTCCATCAATCGGGGGAGAAGGGTCTTGGTCAGGGAGGTGACCAAGAACCTGATGGTCACTCTGACAGAGCTCTAGAGTTCCTCTGTGGAGATGGGAGAACCTTCCAGAAGGACAACCATTTCTGCAGCACTCCACCAATCAGACATTTATGGTAGAGTGGCCAGACGGAAGCCACTCCTCAGTAAAAGGCACATGACAGCCCGTTCGGAGTTTGCCAAAAGTCACCTAAAGGTCTCTCAGACCATGAGAAACAAGATTCTCTGGTCTGATGAAACCAAGATTGAACTCTTTMGCCGGAATGGCAAACGTCACGTCTGAAGGAAACCTGGCACCATCCCTACGGTGAAGCATGGTGGTGGCAGCATCATGCTGTGGGATGTTTTTCAGCGGCAGGGACTGGGAGACTAGTCAGGATCGAGGGAAAGATAAACAGAGTAAAGTACAGAGCACTCAGGACCTCAGACTGGGGCGAAGGTTCACCTTCTAACAGGAGAACGACCATAAGCACACAGCCAAGACAACGCAGGAGTGGCTTCGGGACAAGTCTCTGAATGTCCTTGAGTGGCCCAGCCAGAGCCCGGACTTGAATCCAATCGAACATCTCTGGAGAGACCTGAAAATAGCTGTGTAGCGACGCTCCCKWTCCAACCTGCAGAGAATGGGAGAAACTCCCCAAATACAGGTGTGCCAAGCTTGTAGCGTCATACCCAATAAGACTCGAGGCTGTAATCGCTGCCAAAGGTGCATCAACAAAGTATTGAGTAAAGGGTCTGAATACTTATGCAAATGTGATATTTCCATGTTTAAAATTTCTAAACCTTTTTTTGCCTCGTCATTATGGGATATGGTGTGTAGATTGATGAGGGAATTWAAAAAAAAATCTATTTTAGAAAAAGCTGTAATGTAACAAAATATGGAAAAAGTCAAYGGTCTTAATACTTTCCAAATGCACTGTACATTTCTTCTTATGTAATCATATAAAGCGTGAATGTTCAAGATAGCATGCATAGGTAATAGCAGGTCTGTGGAGATCTTCACAATTACTGTAATAATCAGTGGAGAATCTTGAACAGCATTGATCACTTCAATTATGGACTTTTAATGTAATCGCAACTGCTATCCAGGTCCTTTGGTTCTGCTGTTAGATAAAGCACGCACAGTGATATCACATTAATCTGTTGTATAAATAAACAAGATATCTGACATTGTATTCCAATTTGAACTTTGCTGAGCTTTAAAATTCTAAAAAGGTCCTTGCTATACAGAATCCTTGGAAAGTCCAACGGACGTCACCCCATTGAAGTTGAAATGTAAAATGGTTAAGGTAAGCGTTAAAGGTTTTTTAGTTTAGTCAGAAATGATTAAAATCACCAGGAATTTGGCTAAAAATGTTTCATTTAAGAAATCTGTTCCCAAGTATTCCCACTAGAAAAGAAAAAAATAGATCATTGTGTCTCAATGTAATCAAGGTATGAATGATTGTATTTGAAAAGAACAATCTCTTTATGGGCTTAGTTGTGGTCAATTTGCAGTTTGCWAATTATTATGTTCGGCCCTCCTACAAAAATCGTCCCGCGGCTTAATCTAGTTGCCTATTCCTGAGCTAGTCCATGCTGGTCAGACCAGTTTGACCAGCATCAGACCAGCATGGACTAGCTCGAAATGTATGCTGATCTACGCTGTTTTGGAATTGACAGGTAGACAGTATGCACAACGTGAGTTAACATGCTACTGCTCCATGATTAGGTCTATTAAGCAGTATAAATAAAGGTTCAAATAAGTTAAAGTGAATAGGGCGATTAAAGGCTATACAAACCATTTCATGAGGAACATGAGTTCTCCAGTGGAGTCAGTGGCACCAATAATCCTTTCTGGATCCAAACCTCGAGCGAAGCCCCTTAGTTTCTCTGGCTAAAACACAGTGAATCGCAGTCAATCAATGGGACAGAGCAAAGACAAATGATTGCATCTGTGTACATGCTTCGGTCTTTAGGACTTACGTCATCTTTTCTCTTCTTGGGTCGACTTTCCTCTCCTTCCACATTAGTTTCTGCAGACTTCCTCTTACCCACAGACTCATGGGCCGATTTCTGTTTCTGCAGAAACTGTGCAATCAGGTCGGGGCAGTCCAAATTATCCTCTGGTTCCCATGTGTTGTCGTCACTGAATAAACATACAGGCAAGTGTTAATTAAGCCCGAAAACAGCATTGGAGGGAAAGTGGTGTTTTGATTGGTCAATACAAGCAATCCACACACTAGAGATATTGTGGAAACTCACTCCGAAAAGCCTTTCCACTTGAGAAGGTACTCCACTCTTCCTTTCACTACTCTTCGATTCAAGACCTTCTCCACCACATATTCTTCTTCCTCCTCCTCTTCCTCCACGGGCACCACATCCTCTGCCTTCTTCTCCTGTGTCTTCTCAGCCGGCGTTGTCATCGTCACCTGAGACTGGGTGGGGGCTGTGGGTGCAGGGGGAATGATGTCTGCAGCTGCAGGGGGATTGATGTCTGCAGGTGCAGAGGGATTGATGTCTGCAGGTGCAGGGGGATTGATGTCTGCAGGTGCAGGGGGATTGATGTCTGCAGGTGCAGAGGGATTGATGTCTGCAGGTGCAGAGGGATTGATGTCTGCAGGTGCAGAGGGATTGATGTCTGCATGTGCAGGGGAAATGTTGTCTGCAGGTGCAGAGGGATTGATGTCTGCAGGTGCAGGGGAAATGTTGTCTGCAGGTGCAGGGGAAATGTTGTCTGCAGATGCAGGGGTAATGTGGGCTGTGGGTGCAGGAGCAGCAAATCACGGCTCCAGAAAACGGCCACTCTGTTGAGGTGACACTTATACTGAACTTTTCACTAATGGGGTAATCCGCAGTTGAAACAATAACAAAGCGAATTCCCCGCCTCTGTTTTGGTAAAAAAGCTAAGGGATGGGCCTGGAGAAATGTAACCACTCTCAAATTCATATACTACAAGGACTGACCACCCAAGATATGAAAAGTATAGTTTTAKGCATGTTGATGCTAGACAGTGTTTAATAACATTTACAATGTTTACAAACATTGGAGTAAAACAAGCTTATATTTTGGGTTCTGAGGTGGTAAGACAGTTTAAGTTAATGAGGCATTTATAAGTTATTTTCTTTAAGAACCAATGGGTATACAGTAGGATCATGACCTAAATTATTGACACCCTTGATAAAGATGTGCAAAAAAGATTATAAAATAAATATAKATTTTTTATACTAATACAATTGCTCAGAGGATATTTTGTTTGACAAGTAATAAAACAAATCTAAAAAGATACGTCAAAGTTATTGCCACCCATTTTCAATAGTCCGGCATCCTCCCATTGCGAGGATAACGGCACTGAGCCTTTTGAAAATAGAGCTCTTTGACCAGGCACACGCCAGAAAAGAACCCTTTTTTTTTATGACTTGTTCAATCAATTTCTGAACAATTGTACTAGTATAAAARGTTCCCTTTTTTTGTTGCATACAATATAGCTCAGTATTTGTATTATTTATTTGATAGTCTTTTTTGCTCATGCTTACCAAGGGTGCCAATAACTTCAGTCATGACTGTATAGCATTAATTTATAAGTCCAAAAATGTATGTAGCAACTGCAGATTGCCCCTTTAAAGCCTAAAGATGCTAAGCTCCATGGCGTCTTGTGAGAGGTAGCATCACCTTTTGAAACTATATACTGTAATTCAGTGAAACACAGAGGTAGWTGGGAAACTCACAACATCACGGAGTGCCACACAGAAATTATAAACGCCTATGTTTACCCACTGCTGCAGAAGAAGATTTGTTAGTAGAAATAGCAGCTTGACTTTTGCAAAAACATCTACTCCCTTTACCCCACACAGACAAAAACAGAGAAATGGCTTGTATATTTGAAAAATGTTATAAGACCTTCAGTAAGAGTGGGAGCATCATTAGAAGGTTCTGTAGACTCGCTCATACTCATCAGGTAGACCGTGGGACCAGCAGTTGGTTCCTGGTCAATGTCAAGAGTAGGGGCGATGGGGGTCAGGAATCAACAAGGTAGACAGGATTAAAAAATAGCATTGGAGAGAAAGCGATTCATGAATGTCTACACCATTTTTACAGGGCTCAACGCCCTTTTGTAGATAATGAAAATGGATGTGCATCAAGATTACCAGTGTGCAAATTTCTAATAGCAAATGAGTACAGTGCTGGAGAAAAGCACAAGAATACAGACAGGGTGGCCTCAGGCAGCTACAATMTTTTTGTTGGGCTCAATTGACCACAGATGTTGCGGTAGCTAGCTAAATTACTGGGGCCATCATGCAGGAGATGGAGTAAAAACACATCCTTCAATCTGTGCAAAAACTGGAGGGCAAGTAACCACTTACAATACGAGTAGGCCAACCGGCCTAAAGATGGCGCTATTATTCCCTTTACGTTGTTTGTCATTTTACTACATGAGGAAAAACTACGCTCACTAGGGGGTCCTYAACTAGAAGGGATACAGCTTTTTGGCTATTTTAACTAACCCTAACTTAATTATCCTAACCTGCTACGTTAARTATTCTAACKTGCTGCGTACGTTCTCCTAACCTATTACGAAAAGTKAAATCTGGCAAAAGATGTATTKAATTTAGTCAAAACCSTTCTAGGGGKTTATTTYGCGACTTAGTCGCTCTATTTGATMAGTTTTTAGATACCTTCGGCGACTTTTATTGGTAAAAGAGTCTAGCGACAAATGCAGCTACTTTTCAGATAGCCTTGGGGGAGTTTTGATAGCTTTAGCGAATTTRCCCAAACAATTATGCCGCAAACGAGAGTGGGAGAAGTTGTCTGTGGAACAGAAATCACAGTAACCGCGCACACACAGGCAGAGAATCACAAGGGCGAGGTGTGCGGCGGGAAAGGGGACAAAAACGCTACGCTGGGAGAATCAGCTGTGCCACAGCAAAGCAAATTGGTGRTGTGACGTTGTCGCGGAAAAGGTCCTCTAGCGACAAGGCAAGGAGCCAATACAGATTCTTACTGAAAAATWGTTGATTTATTTTATTTTTTATTTAACTAGGCAAGTCAGTTAATTAAGAACAAATTCATATTTACAATGAAATTTACAATGAAGGCCTAGGAACAGTGGCAGAACGACACATTTTTACCTTGTCAGCTCGGGGATTCGATCTGCAACCTTTCGGTTACTGGCCCAACGCTCTAACCATTAGGCTACCTACCGCCCCAACTGAAAAATAGTTGTCAACACTGGCTACAATACGAGGTGAACCAAAAATCGTTTAGAAACTCTGTGGTGATACGGCATCATGCTTGACCAGAGTGCAAATAATCAGTTAGCCAAAAAATTGTTTAATATCGTTTGAAAACTGAGCTAGCGATCTAGCTACTATTGCTCCCTGTCATTTACAGAGCCACGGTTCATCCCCGATTCAGGCGAGCTCTCGAGTACTASCAACACACGCCACTTTCCTCCATATTGGTTTCAATAGAAAACAAAAGCATCGCTAGCATGCACATTCTGTATGTGTTAYCTAGCTAGTTAATCTAACAAAGCGCAATGTATATTGAAATGCATTCTTATCTTTCTGTAGTTGGCAAGATACTCGCTGTAGCTAGCTATAATTACATTATTTCCCAACACAAATGTGCAGGTAGCGAAGACTAGCAAGGATAGAATGCAACTCACCTCAAAAGGAGTTATTCGAGAGGAAAAAGTGTCTGTCTTCAAATATTTATATGATTAGCTAAATAATCTGGGTTATAATTTCTTACAAATGTGTTTAGTTTATTATCAATCAAATATGAGCTTGTGTAAGCTAAATATCGTGTCCGCCCCCTTCGTCTCCGATCTCAAAAATTCTTTGTACACGTGCATCGATTCTACATTGTGTGGATTTCCCAACGTAACCAAAGTTATCTCATGTAGGTGTCTCAGATGATTTAGAGATTAGTTAGTCGGTCGATCTGCTCAGTGAGTGTACCATCGCGGTATCTATCCGCTCCCGCTCGAACATGTTCGATTTTAACACAGCATTTMCTACTAAATGTGTATGATTTCCTCCTGTCCATAATATTTTAGATAATAAAGTCAAAAGTGTCGGCGCTGTAACATTTATCATGAAGGGAAAATGGCGACTGTTTATTTATTTATTTAAAGGCTTTGAGTTTGCCCGGAAACGGAAATTGCGTCTCAATTGATGCCAAGGCATGATTTTAGTAAATTACAATTTCGTCGAAACTGCGCCGAGTTCCGCAGATCTTTGTATTGATTGTATCTACGACATTTGATTGCAATTCGACACTTGTAGAATTAGTGTTTCTAAATATCGTTCGGAGCGCTCAACTCTGAATAGCTAATMTTAGCTAGCTAATTATTTGTGGCTCGTTCAAAACACATTTTTAAGAAGACGTTTAAAATGTACCCTGACTACATAGGAAAGTAACCAGCTAGCCTAGCCCAAGTTGTCATTCCAAAACATGATTCATCAGTTTGTTAGTCGAGCTAGGAAGTATGGGTAAACAAACGTTAGTGTCAGTGACTTTTGAATTGTATCAACATTTGTTTTTACAATGTGGCTACAGCCAAATACATTTTTTTACACAGGAGTGGTTGGTGGTGGAGGAGTTAAACCTATTGCGTCTCTGTGTTATCAAGACGAGGAGGGTAATCTTGAGGGCAAAGGGCAAGTGGGGATGAATTCCTTCAATCTTCTGTTCCCATGGCTAACAGCAAAGAGAAGCAAAAGACTAACTGCATTTGAGATGTTATCCATGGGTACGTTTTTCACAAAGATTATTGCGGCCCTGAACCGTTGTCCTCATGTGACTGAGTGCTTTAGTGAGACTTGAGCGGTGCCACCTGTGGAAGAGAAGCATTGGCAGAGTTTTCCCCCTTTGCTGACTCGTTGATATTGATTCTTGCATTTTGTGGTTMRTTCTTTGTTTGGCAGATGTATCATGTGCAGCGTAGCCTACAGAACGATTATTAAGAATCACGAAAATATGTAAATTAGAGCCCGACCGAAATTAGATGTTTGCTTCCAATTTCAATACCTCTTACGTAGGCAGCAAAGTCGCCGATATATATTTTTTTAGAGGTGGAACTAAAAACATATACTCTTTTTTTTTTTTTTTACACAGATTGCACTCCAAGGGATTAACAGATACTCTGAATGATGATTAAGAATCACGAAGAAGATGTAAGTTACCCTCATTCTCTCCCCATTTACTCTGACACTTTTCTCCACTGTATGCTCTGGTAAACAAAACTGTTGTTTGAAAAAAGGATATACAGTAGTGTCGAGCCATCTATGGGAGAATCTCAATTGCATACTCCTCGCCTCCTTATCTAAATCCATTGATGAGAAATCTAAAGGTCCTGCCCCTCTGACCTAATCCTCCAATGGGTTTTGAGAAGGAGGCGAGGAGAGGATGCTCAATTGAGATTGTCCCCATGACATGGAACCATCAACACCATMTTGTATCACTTCCTCCTAGCTTTGCAAGCTGTTGATTCACCAATTTAGTTACACAAACTGCCTGCAGCTCCCTCTGTTAGTGAAAGCAGTGTTTTGTTTGTCTCTGCAGGAGTTTGTTGCTGTGCGAGTCCAAGATCCTCGGGTTCAGAATGACGGGTCTTGGAATTCATACGTAGATTTCAAGATATTCCTACACGTGAGTGTCCATTCACTGTCTAAACTTGACAAAGAAGCAGTTGTCTCAATGAGTGCTTTAGTCCTTATTAGAGCTGTAGATCCCAAGTCATCGGGAAGGGCTAGTTTGACATTTCTTTACTCATTATGTGCATTTGTCATAGATGAGTCAGGACCAGGAAAAACAAATTACTACTCCTATCACCAAATTAACCTACATGTCACTAAAGTGAATGGCCTGTGGGTTGGAATGCTGGAGGTGATGGAAGGATAAATCTTGTACTCTATTCCTAATCATTTTCCTTTTAACAGAACCTGAGACAAAACCTCTGACTTTCAAATGTTTATAAACCAAAAGTGTCATAAGAAAATGCACTAAAATATGAATGTTACAGAAAGTTCTATACATACTTTCCAACCAGCACACGACTCCCACATAATAACTCGTCGTTTTCCATAGCTGTCCATTATCCTCTTCARGCACAGCACAAATGTGATTTGCTGCTGGCTGCTTATCATTTCGGGCGCTAGAGGCACAGCTCAAGGCCAAATAATTTTCAATTCACATTATACACATGACGTTTCCCACTACATCGAAGTTACATTTCTAAATACTAATWAACTCTGTATGATCAACTAGACAKATTACACTATGAATACATTAATATGCTTTACAGAACTCCTCAGAGGTAAACATATTTGTTATAAATTCTACAACGATCATGTGCCTTTTGTTAATCTCTGCAGTTGACTTTGCTCTCGCCATGATGTTTGACTCATGGTGATGAATAGCTAAACCAGCATCAAGCTATTTTGATGTAGACTTATTCTCGAAGCCATAACCAAGTTTTGCGCTGGCTAGCTGGAGAAACTGGATGCTTAAAAGTAGACTCGGCGACATGATGCAGAAAGTAAACCGCAGTGGGTCAATTTCCGCAAAAACTAAGAGCGTTGAAGCGCGAGTCTCAACTTCTCCGCTGTTTTGGTGCCCTGGCTACCACGCTGTAACAGCATGAAGCGAACCCTTGCACATGCGCAGATACTGTGTGACTGTGAGAGCGAAGTCTTGCATCTCGCTCATCTCAATATCTGCGCTGCTGRTCGTGGCAACGTTATTTTGCTGAGTCTACCTTTAACATTGGACGGCTTTGTTCAAATTGCTTGACAATCTAGTGTTGACTTTGTTCTCTGTAAACACAATGGAATCTTGCAGTTCAAGTTCTTAATCTGTACTGTCCTTGTCCCTTTCTGACATTTGTTGTGTGTTTTATTTTCTTTGACTTTGCATCGTTGAAGGGCTTGTAAAAGAAAATATAACACACAAGAATTTCAGCTATATACAAGGAGTACCAATAGCATATTTAAACCTATTCAGCCTCCTGAGGGAGAAGAGGCGCTGTTGTGCCCACATCATGACTGTGTGGGTGAGTGTGGACCATGTTAAGTCAGTCCTCAGTGATGTGGACACCCGAGCATCTTAAGTTATTGATCCACTGCACAGCAGCCCCCCCCCGTTTGCGCTGCAGTGGATGTCATCCGTCTTACAGGCTCCTGACCAATTCTCCTATTTTGTGTTTTGTTTTTTTATGCTGATTTTAACTTTTATTCTTTTTACATAATGTCTCCGCCATCATTTCATACGACCGAAACAGATTCTGGACATCAAAACAGCGATTACTAACCTTGATTTGGATGAATATTTGTACTTGAGTTGGCAGCTCTAGACAATCTGCTTACTCCGGACCAGGCCCTAATCCCTGGACTCAAAAGAGGAAGCGGCGGCAAAAAGAGGCATGTGTGTTTGATGACTCAGCGAAGGTCGTAGTGGGACTACTTGTATGCATCTGTGTACCATCCTTGAAAAGCGGTAACTCTAGCCTTTAGCATAGCATGGATGTCACRGTTAATCCAAGGCTTTTGGTTCGGGTAAGAACACACTAGGGGTGACAACGATTAAATGAGATAGGGATGATTAACTTTTAGAAAACATCCCTTACTGAAAAACAAAAAACAAAAACCTTTTTTAATAATTTTATTTTACAAAATTACACAGAACAAAAATATAAACACTACATGCAACAATTTCTAAGATTTTAATGAGTTATAGTTCATATAAGGAAATCAGTCAATTTAAATAAATCCATACCACAACCTCACCACCACCATGGGGCACTCTGTTCACAAGCAAACCGCTCGCCCACACAACGCCATACACGTTGTCTGCAATTTGCCCAGTACAGAAACCGGGATTCATCCAAAAAAGAGCACACTTCTCCAGCGTGCCAGTGGCCATTGAAGGTGAGCATTTGCCCACTGAAGTTGGTCACAACACCAACCTGCAGTCAGGTCACAGGCAATCCCGCAGGTGAAGAAGCCAGATGTGGCAGTCCTGGGCTGCCATGGTTACCCGTGGTCTGCGGTTGTGAGGCCGGTTGGACGTAATGCCAAATTCTCTAAAATGATGTTGATGGKAACTTATGGTAGAGAAATCAACATTAAAATCTCTGGCAACAGCTCCGGTCAGCATGCTAATTGCATGCTCCTTCAACTTGACATCTGTGGCATTGTGTTGTGAGACACAACTTCCCATTTTAGAGTGGCCTGTTTTTGTCCCCAGCACAAGGTGCACCTGTGTAATGATCATGCTGTTTAATCAGCTTCTGACAGGTGTAGCATATCAAGGTGGGATGCTCACTAACAGGGATGTAAAGACATTTGTGCACAAAATTTGAGAAAAATATGGTTTTTGTGCATATGGAAAATTTTGGGAATCTTTTATTTTAACTCATGAAACATGGGACCAACACTTTACATATCGTGTTTATATTTTTGTGCAGTTACCACAAAAAACTACCACTAACTACCACAGGCCCTGATCATCAACATCATAAAGGGAAAATTAAACAAATACCTAATGCAACAATGCTTTTTGTGTTTAGTAGAAGGAGATATGCATCTTTCAAATTATTTGCCTTGGATATAAAGCGCTCCGCACGCCATGGTCATTAACAAATGTAAAAATGGTAGAGCGAGAGACAGGGAAGCAACAGCAGTGAAGTCGTGTATGGCAATGAGAAGGTGATGAAATGCAAACTTTGCATGGTGGACTTGCGCTACAGTGGCAGTACAGGTGCAGTGCTGAAAGGGTTGACCCAACACATTGCTGGCAGGATGGAGTGAGAAAATCACAGCACTGATTTACAGAAATTATTCAAGTTGATATGCATTCAATGGTAGAGGATGTCAGCTTCAATACCCTAATGTAGCATTTCTCTATCCTGGTCCTGGGGACKCAAAGGGGTGCACATCTTTGTTTTTGCCCTAGCACTACACACTTGATTCAACTAGTCAACTCATCACCAAGCTAGCTTGACTTGCTATAAAGTTAGAGCAACAAGTAACTAAAGAAAACATGTTTTATTATCACCTGAAACAATATATTTATCCTGTCTTGAATGAAAATTGTTTTTTTTGCAATCTCCCAAAATAAATGCATTTATAAAATAACTAATGTCCGGGCTATTAGAAATTCMGTTTGGGCCAGTAGGTTTGAGTAAATGTATCTAAATCCATGTAAGAACATGCTAATGTAAAAGGTGGCTAGACGTTATTAGCCTGGTTCTGTATGGAATGCATGTACAATATGGGACACGGGTCAGGTCATTATCAGCACGTAGCGGCGAAGATGTGTGACCAAATCATGTGCTGGTGCCATCAACTGAGAAAGTTGGTGACACCAGTGGGAAAGTTATTGTAAAACCCTGGCTATATAACACTTTTTTTGTGACAAAACCATCAGATGGAAACCCATTTAACTACTTATTTTTTA
This sequence comes from Salvelinus sp. IW2-2015, assembly GCF_002910315.2. Classification (NCBI taxonomy): domain Eukaryota; kingdom Metazoa; phylum Chordata; class Actinopteri; order Salmoniformes; family Salmonidae; genus Salvelinus; species Salvelinus sp. IW2-2015. Next base: position 10,604,603 of record NC_036858.1, read on the forward strand.
TTGTTTATTTAAAAGGCTAGAAATACAGCTACCACTGAGGGTTTCTCATTAGCTAGGTTTCCATCCAATAGTGACAGATTTATGCAAATATTCTAAAATGCACATAAACTCTGCAAAATCATTTCCCCCCCCCCCAGTTTCGTGTCATCCAGTTAGTCTTGTTCCATCGCTGCAACTCATGTACGGACTCGGAAGAGGCGAAGGTCGAGAGCCATGCGTCCTCCGAAACACGACGCAGCCAAGCCGCACTGCTTCTTCACACAAMGTCCGCTTAACCCGGAAGCCAGCCGCACCAATGTGTCGGAGGAAACACCGTCCAACTGGCGACCGTGTCAGCGTGCATGCGCCCGGCRCGCCACAGGAATCGCTAGAGCGCGATGGGACATGGACATCCCTGCCGGCCAAACCCTCCCCTAACCCGGACGCCGCCGCCCCATGGGTCTCCCGGTCGCAGCCGGCTGCGACAGAGCCTGGACTTGAACCAGGATCTCTAGTGGCACAGCTAGCACTGCGATGCAGTGTCTTAGACCACTGCGTCACTTGGGAGGCCCTAACATGTATTTTTTATTCGGTAGGTACGTGGAATTTTATGTGCACTACGGCATCACGCATAGCCTTATACACGCAACAAGGACATTTGATAYAAACACATCTCTGGTGGGAAAATGGTGGACATTGTTTTTATGCAGATTTTATGTGCATTTTAGAATATTTGCATAAATCTGTCACTAATTGGATGGAAACCMTGCTAATGAGAAACCCTCAGTGGTAGCTGTATTTGTAGCCTTTACCTTAGCGTGGATGTCACCGTTAATCTAAGTCTTTTGGTTTGGGTAAGAACGCACAGTCACTGGGGAAGTTGTCGTCTAAGCACTACCTGATAAAAGCAGAATAAGTCCTAGAAGAGATGTTAATATTTTCTAGAGCAGAATGTTATCAATGAGAAGCCATCAGTTCAATGGGTAATTGATTATGYCTCAAGACTAAATGGCTTCTCTGTAGCAGGCTGTGTCTCGTTCTGCGGCAAGACTGGCTGACACTTCAGATTTTGTTAAGTGCTAAATTGTGGTGATTTTGGTTGGGTAATCCTGCTACGTTGTTGTGCACTGTCAACAGCAAATGTACAACAACGACAAAATATACACTGAGTATGCCAAACATTAGGAACACCCTCCTATTAGTGAGTTGCACCCCCCACCCTTCTTTGCCTTTAGAACAGCCTCAATTCGTCGGGACATGGACTCCACAAGGTGTCAAGCGTTCCACAGGGATGCTAGCCCATGTTGATGCCAATGCTTCCCACAGTTGTTTCGAGTTGTATGTATGTCATTTGGGTGGTGGACCTTTTCTTGACACACACTGGAAAAACTTGAGTGTGAAAAACCCAGCAGTGTTTTAGTTCTTCACTCAAACCGGTGCTCCTGGCACCTACTATCATAACCCGTTCATAGGCATTTAAATGTTTTGCTTTGCCCATTCACCGTCTGAATGGCACACGTACACAATCCGTGTCTCAAAGCTTAAAAATCCTTCTTTAACCTGTCTCCTCCCCTTTATATACACATTGATTTGAAGTGGATTTAACAAGTGACATCAATAAGGGATCATAGCTTTCACCTGGATTRACCTGGTCAGTCTATGTCATGGAAAGAGCAGGTGTTCTTAATGTTTTGTATACCCAGTGTAAATGTCAATTTTGTTCTCCAAATAGTTATCAATACTAGGGACAAAGGTGGTTGGGCTAGAGCTGGGACGATAAAGCTAAAATTACTGACACAGACATTGCCCTCTTACCGAAGCAATTTTGTTTACCTTTATTTGGTCAACAGTAGTCTCGCTTAGCCYTACCTCAAATTCATGCCTACTTTGAAGGTCAGGAGAATTTTGCATTAGCCGAAACGGCTATAATTGTCTGCTGGCATTTATATTGAATGTTACATTTAAAGAACCCTTCCKCCACATGCCCGTAAAAGGGGTGCTGCGWGTTCGTCACTGTTTTCCGACCGGGTAGGACACATTTTGCAGAGTTGCTGCGTGTGTTAGATTGCAGAAAATGGAAGAAAACCTTGAGGAAAAACGTAATTCTGTTTTGCCAGAGGTGTGCTCTATAGACAAGATCAAGTAGGAGGCATTACAACTCCTCTGCTTGAACCAATAACTGTATGGCTTGAACACTTTCTGCCCAAGCAAGGCAGTTGATTGGTTTGACGTGTTGCAAGGCGTCACTGATTTACACCGGGTTTTCTTCCCCTTTTTAGCTACTTTGTGCCATTGACTTCACCAAGCTTTCCAATTAGGGAAGCCTGGTTCTCAATGAGGCTAGGTCAACAGTAATGTGCATTTAACCTACTTCCTGCAATGAAAATATCTGGCCTGTKCTGGTATCGCTGCTGGCTCTCACTCCCTCTCCCCCTTTGTGCACGAAGTGAAAGGAGAGATGCATTCTGATAAGCACAAACATATGGAAGTTGAGCAACATTTAAAAATYTAATTGAGACCAAACTCTTTTTAAAACRTTTACTGTTAAAACCTTTCAGTGCTACCCATCCCGGATCCGGGAGCATCCTCATCAAAAAAGCTGACTAGCATAGCCTAGCCTAACGGGACAGGGATATCATATAATTTCATGAAATCACAAGTCCAATACAGCAAATGAAAGATAAACATCTTGTGAATCCAGCCATCATTTCCGATTTTTAAAATGTTTTACAGCGAAAACACTATGTATTTATATTAGCTAACCACAATAGCCAAACACACAACGCCATGTTTTCACCATGTTTCCACCGCATAGGTAGCTTTCACAAAACCCAGAAATAGAGATAAAATTAATCACTAACCTTGAACAACTTCATCAGAGGACAGTCTTATAACATCATGTTATACAATACACTTATGTTTTGTTCGAAAATGTGCATATTTAGAGCTGCAAATCGTGGTTATACATTGTGAATACGTAGCAACAATTCACCAGAATGTCCGGAGATATTTTGGATAGTCACCTAATCTAACCAAAGAACTCATCATAAACTTTACATAAAAATACTTGTTGTATGGCAAATGAAAGATACACTGGTTCTTAATGCAACCGCTGTGTTAGATTTTTAAAAATAACTTTACTACAACATGCAGCATGCATTATTGTGAGACAGCGCTCACCTATTCTCCACCGTGTTGGAGCCAACATATTACACAAACATATGAAATAACATCATAAATATTCTCTTACTTTTGCTGATCTTCCATCAGAATGTTGTGCAAGGAGTCCTATTTCCAGAATAAATCGTTGTTTGGTTTTAGAATGTCCATTTCTTCTGTCGAATTAGCAACTTTGGCTAGCATTGTGGCGCGAACATGCCCATAAACTCTTGGCGCCTGGAACGAAAAATTCAAAAATTCCCAATAAACGTCGAATAAACTGGTCAAACTCGGTTGAAAAATCCTACTTTATGATGTTCTTCTCATATGAATCCAATAAAATCAGAGCCGGAGCAATTCGTAGTGTATACCGAACGCTTTTCAGAAGACAATGTGAGGTTCCCCGGCGCGCAGCTGAATACTGACGATAGGGCGGACCTGTCACTCCAAAAGCTCTTATTCGGCCTCACATCAAGCTAGACACCCCATTCAACCTTCTACTGCCTGTTGACATCTAGTGGAAGGCGTATGAAGTGCATACAGATCCATAAATAAAAGCCAGTTGAATAGGCAGGCCCTGACACAGAGCCTCATTTTCAGAATTTTCACTTCCTGTATGGAAGTTTGCTGCCAAATGAGTTCTGTTGTACTCACAGATATAATTCAAACAGTTTTAGAAACTTCAGAGTTTTTTCTATCCAATAGTAATAATAATATGCATATTGTATGATCTAGAACAGAGTACGAGGCCGTTTAATTTGGGCACGATTTTTTCCAAKGTGAAAACAGCGCRCCCCTATTCACAAGAAGTTAAAGATACAAGTCTCAGCTTTCTGTGAGTATAAACATATTGTTACTCTCAATTTTGAGGAAATACCACCACTTGGCAGAGTATGTAATGGAGATGATGAACGTTTTTGTTTGACATTACAATTACTGTTCGATCAATTACAAGGCTATCCAGCACCAATATCATATTTAGTTAGCAATCTAGCTCATGTGTTTTGAGTTCCCGCTTCCTCAGGTGGGTGAATTATGTCGCATATATCCTAGACCAATATGCCCCAAAAATATGCAGGCATATTGATCTGTAAAGAGCCAAAAATAAATCAGCTCATTCTGAATCCTATTTTGACATGTTGCACATCAAAATATCCATCAATGTTCCCTGAACATGTTAGATAAATAGCTAAATTCTTTCATGTCTTACTTGGCACTGGAAAAAGCCAGTCTAGAGCCCTGCCGCTAATGGAAAGTAAAAAGTTGTATTTATCGCTATCGTGCAAAATTGATCAATTTATCACAGTGACTTTTTGTCCATATCTCCCATTGGTATTGTCTGTATCCACAGGACATTATGGTGCACCCTCTCTTTTTACTCACAGACCAACAGCAAGGCCTTCACGGCCAAGACGTCATGTGTGCGCCGGCGCTACAGTGAGTTTGTCTGGCTCAAGAAGAGGATGCAGAAGAACACTGGCTTGGTGTAAGTCAGCAATGCCCCCCAATGGCTTAACTCTTTTGTAGAAAAAAAAACAATTTGAAACTTTTAATGTGAAGTTGTCCTGTTCTGTGAGCTATGGGTTATTCTCTGTCCTATAGACCTGTCCCAGACCTGCCCAGCAAGCCCTTCTTRTCCTCTAGTGGTGAGGACTTCCTTGAGAAGAGGAGGAAAGGCCTGCAGTCCTTTCTGGACAAGTCAGTTCCTCTCCTAAGTTAATAAATAGCTACGACTTCACCATTTCAATTATAGTGCTTGGTTGTTCCCAACATTGAGCATGACATTGGCGTACGTTGTTTGTCTTTCTTCAGAGTGTGTAGCATGACAGTGTGTCTGTCAGATAGCCAGCTCCACCTCTTCCTGCAAACCCAACTGCCGGTTGGTCACATCCTGGACTGTGTGCAGGGCCACACCCCCTACACGGTGACAGAGGCCATCCTCACCTACGGCTCATCCAATCAGGGCCGGGTTCCAGAAATGGACTCGGCCCAGGACCCGAGTCTTACTCCAGTTCCGTATGAGTCCYTGGAGAGGTAAGACTGGAGTGTCAACAGATCAAATAGCACAACTGTCCACACAGGCACAAATTAGTTGTAGTTCCCGAATAGACTTGAGTGTGTTCAATAAACACATTGTTTTAGGCCAGTATTCAATCCGGRCCGCATAACTAATTTCCGATTGAGCCAACATCTGCAGCGTTCAKTTTGAATGCGATCTCRGCGACCGTGGTAATATTGCCTTTATGGTGCCTAGCCGAAAAGGGCCGATTGGATTGAATCCCGGCAGATGCAATGTTTGGTAACAGAATGATGGCACAAACAGCACAYACCGCCATTCTGTTACCAATCTTTGCATCTGCACTGTTCTTCAAGTAAAGGGCTTTTTGTGGAAATTGTTAAGTAGTCCTTGTGCATAGAGTTTTATGGTTTGTTTAACTTTACAATCATTGTATTTTTTTTTTTCATACATTTTAAAGTGAAAAATAAGTCTCGGTGTCAATTCGTTACCCACACTTGCATTTCAGGTTTTACATGTCAGTATAAAGGTCATGTTGAGTGTTGTTACTTCATGGCCTTCTCGTTCCCCACAGCCCTGTTCCTCATCTACCTACRCTGCAATGTGAAGAGCCCCTCACCCCTGTGAACCTCACCTCCAGTGAGCCAGAGGGCCTATGGACTGAGAAGTTCCTAGCTGACCCCCATGACATAGACGCTGTAGAGTTACAGCTGAGAGAGTTACTCGGTGAGACCCCTTCCTCAGAGATCACCCAAGAGGACCACGATGTAGTCCAGGTAGAGGCCGTCCTGGAGACACACAGCCCAGTGGAGACTATCTTTAAGTGGGACGGCCATGAAGACTCTACCCCAGAAAGGCTCGACCATGAGGAGGTGATCCACTACCAAGGGGATTGTCAACAGCTGACACTTGTGGAAGCGCACTGTGAAAAGGACACCGGCTTGGAGGAGGAGTGTGTAACGGAGGTGAAGAATGAGAGGGTCATTGAGGAGACCCATACAGACATCCCTCCCAAACAGAGTAGCCCAGAGCTAGACATCCATGAGGAAACCCCTCAAGATGGCCTAAGGGAGACAGTTCTAGAGGACCTTAACCCTGCGGAGGAAGCTCAAGAAACAACCTCAGAGGGGGACAGCGACAAAGACACAGTAACAGCCATTAAGCTGGACAGCCAAGGACACACGGATGAGATCAACTCCCACGTAGAGGTGGAAAGTGTTGATAACTCAACCCAAGAGGTAGAAAATTGAGACGTTGCAACCCAAAAGGTAGAAGTCGATGACTCATCTCGAGGTGGAAAGTGGCGATGAGGCAACCCAAGGGAAGACTCCCTTGGACATTCAACAAGTAGATAATCAGCTGGACACAACAGAAGAGGTTGAGAGTGACGAGGAAATTAATGGAGAGGACGGGGAGAGTCTTTGGAATGGGGAGACTACAACATCCGATGGGAGTAATAAGGAGAGCGACAACAAGGACATGAGACAAATGGCTACATGGAGTCAGCTCCTGAGAAGGGACATCACAAAACAGACCACACGGAGGCAGAAGAAGTCCTCAACAACAGACATTCTAAAGCCCTAAATGAACCAAGATCCCTCACGTGAAGAAATAACAACTGAGGTACACAATGCTCAGCGGACCAATGGTGTCAAAGTCGGAGAGGGAATTAGTCTAACTCAACCGGCTGTGTTGCCCAAATGGCATTGATGTGGCAAATAATTTGGCAGTTAATTCACATGCCTTCTGAATGCTGTGTGATCCAGAACTGTGATGCTGTTAAAATGTGAGTTTGGAGTGGGTGAAAGTTACTCAAGACACTTACAACTTATCATGCAATCAACTTTGACTGTGTTTTATTCATAACTTCTGGGGGAAAATAGTGTCATCCTGCATGCGTTCCCTTAGGCATTCTGTGTTGCTGTTGTGGGGCGGTTTCTGGGTTCAGCTTGAACAAACGGGGATGAGTGTCGTTCCACCTAAAAGCACAAGAATTGTGCTGAAATTATTTCTGTAATTAGAAACATAAGTTTCATTCCTGAAACATTKTTTTGTGGAAATATAATTTGATCTCTGAGAAATAAATGTAGTACCTAACATCCTATTTGAACCATCATTCTTCCTGACAAATGAGTAAAATGTGATCCCCCACACTACACCAATCCCACCCCAATAACCAGTATACAGTATCAGTTCGCTATGTCTGAAATGGCGCTGCGCCTTGTAGTATTGGTTTTTCATATTATGTAACGTCGCTGTTCCTGACTGCAACACRATGTCATCAGTTTGGCTAGTCTCCTGTGTTTATTAAATGGATCGCAACATTTTCTTTGCAATTTGGGAAGTAAACCAAAAGCTTTTGCTCATGATCATCCTTACAATTCAAGCCAGTCCTTCAGTTTGTCCTTCTCTTGGGCTTAATCTGTGTCCAGGAAATGAACCGTGTGTGTGGTTTATTCCCTTCAGAAAAGGTCTGGATTAGTTAGACCATTCCTGTTGAAAAAGCAAACCATCAGGCTACAGCAGTTCTAATGGTTTCAATGTTATGGTCTAATGGTTTTCAATGGTAAAAGTCCCAAACACACTGTACAGTGTTTTGCAATGTTGGGGATTTTTGTTCTCATATTCAGCATTTTAACAGTGCATTAGTTTATTTAAGTGACATAGCAGTTGTTTGAAGTACCCCTTTTATGTTATGTAGATGATTACCAGAGTTTTTTTCACTTAGGTAGTTCATACAAGGGCAATATACCAACCTAAAAATAGTCAAAAACAAACTAGGAATAAACTGGGCCGTGGTTGGATCTTCCAGCAGGACAATGATCCAAAGTACACCTCAAAATCAACACAAAAAGGTTCACTGACCACAGAATCAAGGTTTTGCCATGGCCATCCCAGTCCCCAACCTAAACCCCATAGAAAACCTTGTCGGGTGAGCTGAAGAGGAGAGTCCACAAGCGTGGACCTCGGAATCTGAAGGATCTGGAGAGATTCTGATCCCTTGCCATGTGTTCTCCAACCTCATTATGCATTATAGGAGAAGACTCAGAGCTGTTATCTTGTCAAAGGGAGGTTGCACAAACTATTGAATGAAGGGGTTCCAATAATTGCAGCACACATATTTCAGAAAAAGATTTGTTTTATGAATTTATTTTCTTATTTTCAATTATTTTACTTTAATTAAAGGTTAGATTTTTGTGAATATTTTCAATGAAAGACCAAGAGGATAAACAAAGAAAAAAAATTCACAGCCCTTTTTGCTCACATTTAACAAGGGGGCCAATATTAGTGGAGGGCACTGTAGTTTTTTCCCCCACCTGTACTTTGCATCTGAGTCTATTTTAGTGCATGACATTTACAGACATTTATATTAGTCAGCACCTCGCCTAAATAGGTGTTTCTTTCGCTTCCAGACATTTATATTGCCATAGACTTTCATATGCACAGTCAAACAAGTTCTTATGTACATCATATTGTGGAATTTAAATATCTAACAAAATATTTTTTACAAGTTCAACAATAAAAAATTTAAAGTTTTCTTATTGCAAATGATCAGGTATTTCAATTTCAAACTCTTCATTGAAAAATAATGAATCGCACAAGGGAGCATGCCTGACCCCTTGTGGCCTACATATTTGAAGTCAGCATCAAAATAACAAGCACAGTAGCCTCAGACACAAGGCTGTTGAAGGCACCAGTTAGTATGCTTCAAAATATGGAATAGACAGCCCCTCAGAGGTGAGGATTTCCTATTTTTGTCACAGGGGCATAATGTTTCCTCAATGTCTGCCAATTTCCATTCACACACATGGGCACAAATACATTGGAAACAATTGAACAGAGGAAACCTTTTTGCGACATCAGAATTATCCAGAARTTGATGTGTACACCAAACGCCTCAGAAGAACCATGGTAATGTAATTTATGCAGGGAAATGAAGCATATCTTTACAAAAACATACAACAAAAATGACACTAACAGCATTACACTATATTACGAAATAARAAAAAAGGTCAATCTGTCATCCATCTCGAACTGTTCAGTGTTGGGGATTGGGAATGTAGTCAGTCACATCACTCAACTGTGGAAGTAAGGCACAGTACAAAGATAAACTYTCAGAGAGAAACATAGTCAAATCAAATGTATTTATAAAGCCCTTCTTACATCAGCTGATATCTCAAAGTGCTGTACAGAAACCCAGCCTAAAACCCCAAACAGCAAGCAATGCAGGTGTAGAAGCACAGTGGCTAGGAAAAACTCCCTAGAAAGACCAGAACCTAGGAAGAAACCTAGAGAGGAACCAGGCTATGAGCCAGTCCTCTCCTGGCTGTGCCGGGTGGAGATTATAACAGAACATGGCCAAGATGTTCAAATGTTCATAGATGACCAGCAGGGTCAAATAACATATTTCCTGTAGTAGTGCAGTATGATACTGTATGTTTTATCTGGCGTATAGTTAATATCACTATGGAGTCATATTTCCCAATTCAATTYTGTCAATGATGCTATAATTAAGCATTACTGAGCATATCAGTGTCGCTTATAATGCTGATAAAAATTTCACACCTTGGGTCTATGCAGCAATTGCAGTTCTACTTTCAGCCACCAGATGTCTTAAATGGCCAGTCCACCGCTATGAATATACACCTCTCCTGCTATTTCAATGGTTATCTCAATGGGTGTCAGGAGGCCTGTAAGGTACATTAGCCCATTATATCAGTCTGTAATCGTAACAATATGAGAGTGCTCCAGTACCTCTTGGGAGCTCAGAGGATGTAGGCAAGGTGGAGGAAGTCTTTAGGGACAATACCGACGGTACCGTTTAGCTCTCCGACCCACCAGCCATTGATGTTATACTCCTGGAACAGAGCGACACAAGCAGGGTAAGGAGGAGGAACAAGCACAACGATGCACAGTAGACCATAGGAGAATCTCAATTGCATTCTCCTCGCGTCCTCTCTCKTTTCCTCACCGCCTCCTCAAAATCCACTGGAGAAAGCCAGGAGGAGGTCCATTCCCTCTGACCTTCTCCTCCAGTGGGTTTTGAGGAGAGAACGTGAGGAGTATGCAAATGTGATTCTCCCTGTGTCATCATAGGTTTATAACAGAATTTAGCATTGCCTCAAAATGGCTCTTGATACCTCGTGTTGTCATTATTGGGGTACAGCATCTGAAACCCCAAGGCTAGCTTATATCGATCAATCCATTTGTATGGGGTTTACATTTATAATGCATGTTTGTCAAATCTTTGCCCCCTCTCCTGGCTGTCTCTCTGGGCACTGCTGTGATAGATACCACGTCCTCTAATACAGAGAGCTTTGACACCTCACTACAGAGCCAGAGGAATGAGAAACAGACCTACTCCTAATGTCCGGTGGCTGGACAGAGATGATGTATAGACCAGTTAGAGCTCACTGAGCAGAGTGATGGCCCAGGCCTGACATGTTCTTAGAGCAAGTGAATTTAGCTATGATAAGCAGGTTATCCATCCAGATGTGGCGAACAGAGAGAACATTTTCATTCGGTCTGCTCGCCCACACAGAGCCRTGATTCAATGGAATGACAGGGTAAATGAAGGTGGAGTACTCCACTCACAATGGCTAATTAATGTGCTTGCTGATTTTAAGACAACTGAAGCAAGTATACACATTTTCTTCTGGAAAGGTACGTGMTCTATTACCTGTGTGCATTTCTAAAACATGGCCCTAATATCTGAAGTCATAAAAACAAGTTTTATTGTGGAAATCTAGCTTGAATAGTAATCTATAAAAGGAGAMAAACAGACAGATTGGGGCATCAGAGAGTAGGAACGAAACAGTTTCTCTCCCACGGGGCTGTCGCAGATCCATTCCTCCAACCACAGTGACAGAAAGTTGTATTTATCTCCCTGGCCCATCTGTGCAGCCAGACAGTCCAACGTCCTCCCTGAGAAAGCTCTTTTTGATTATCAGCGCCGCCATTTTAATACAACAGCTACATCGCCACAGTGTTCCAATGGCAGCGAAGGTCTGTCAAGCGTGCCAACTCCATCTTCTTCGCTGCTTACTACGGGTTCATCCAGAGTACGCCTGCTGGAAGGGGAGGTCTCGTATAGAAAGAAGCACAGGGAGTAAATGTATTCTTATGACAATGCCCTAACTTCAATCTCCTATCTCCTACAGATTTCCCCCCTTTAATTTGGTGTAATGCGTATCTGAATTTTGGATAGAATGATCTTTAATTCTCAGGAGAAAATACAGTGGGGTTATGGATAACACCTTTCTGTTGGCACCAAGGTGCCATGCCATTTCCATACCGAGACATTGTTCTTCAATTTTAAAATAATCAAGAGGCCCTTCATGACAGTCTGGGATGTTTTCTGTGCAGTGGTGGACTTACCGTTAGGCAGAAGAGGAATTTCCCTCAGGCCTCACATCATCAGGGGCCTCATGAACTGGGCATACTAAAACCCCAAAATACTAGTAACAAAATATATATTTTTTTTTTTTATCTCATAACAGCTGCCTATGAATGACATGAATGATTGATTGAGATATGTTGAAGTAAGTTACATTAAGATCAGAGGAGGCTGGTGGGAGGAGCTACAGGAGGACAGATGGAATGAATGAAATGGTACCAAACACATCAAACACATGGAAACAACGTGTTCGACTCRGTTCCATTGACTCCAATACAGCCATTACAATAAGCTGTCCTCCTATAGCTCCTCCCACCAGCCTCCTCTGGTTAAGCTAGATAAAACAGGACTCTCACAGCTCAGCAGTTGTATAGCCTGTATAGCCTACTATAGCCTATACCTCAGTCATGAGCAAAATAATACAATTGATTTAGGCTACAATAATTATTATTACATGAATTATTGCATGCTAAATGTTTCTGATCGGTGATAGATGAGCAAAAAAATAAATTAACTACCACCTCCACTTATTTGCCCAGCCAGAGAGCAATTAACCAAATATACAGAKGGAGATTCAGTGAAACGAAATCACATTGATTATCAGACAAATCGGGAGTAGGCCAGGCTACAACGCGAGTGAATAGCAAAATCCACTTGTTAAACTACATAACATGCTAGCAGTATGTTCTGATCATTATATATAACAGAATAAAGACAACACTTCAACATAGCTAACATTTTCCCAGGGTATTTGTAGGCTCACCAAATATGCAAACAGAGATTCAGGGAAAACAAAAATCTYACACTAWTTGACTTATCAAGAAGACGAGTCCCCCACGCTTGTCTCAAAGCAGGCGATGGCGCTTTGCCAATCAAAACAGTGCTGACATTTTCATCTAGTTGACCACACACGGGTATTACCTTCATMTTAGTATAACGATTGGATATGACTTTGGGAGTTTCAGTAGGCCAATAAGCAACAATTTGATGCATGCCTTCAATTGCATTAGCCTACTTTATCCCAATTCTTCCAATATTGAGTTTACCTCTCCTCACTTTTCTAAGACAATGGCTGTTTCCTTTTCTCCTCACTCCGCCCGCCTCAGTGGCATTGTTCTCAACACCACTTTAAATCAATAGGCCGATTTTTCTAGAAATCTGTATTTTTTTCCGGTTCGGTGTTACATTTCTGTGATGTTGGATCGGGCTCAGACTCTGCCTGGGGCCTCCAAATCACTAAGTCTGCCCGTGTTTGAGTGCCCTGAATGTGTATCATATCAGCTACTGTGTGTTGGGAGGAGGTGAGTGAGGACAAAACAGCGCCATATTGTGGCGGTGCTTTGACTCGTTGACCTCCCTGTGACTCCTTCACTGAGAGGGAGCAAATGAACGTGGGCAGAGCTAGCTAAGAAAGAGAGGGAGTGAGCAAGTTGCCATGACAACACCTGCAGTACACCAGCAGCATCGTTTATTTACCACTCAAGGGTCTGGCTAATGGTGGCAGGAGGACAGATTGACTGCTAACGATGCCTGAAGAGGGAGAAGGTTGGTTTGACTGTCTCTCATGCAGGAGAAGGAGCACTTTGTATGCCTGCCAGGTCACCGTGACAGCTACATTACCCTATTCCCTAACTCCTCCTCGAGCTATGCATTCACTCCTTTTGTAGAACATCAGGTTCTGCTCACGTTCCATAGTCATATTCTGTCTTTTTACTATTTCTCTTGTATAAACTACACATAGACACGGACGCGCAAGCAAACACACATTCACACACGTAGACGRGCACAGACACACTTAGACACGTACAGTACATACACACTCACGGACACACACGRACGCAGGAMGATTGCTAATAAGACTGACACATGAYGCATCTGCCCTCCGCTACCAGCTGACTGAAGCYGGCCTTGGGCGTGATGGAGCACAGGAAGTCTCTCATTGCCCTGCCGCTGAACCCGCCGCCTGGGTGTTACAATCTCTCCCTCCTCACCGCCACCCTCCATCTCCCTCCCTTCTTTCTCTCTCTAGCTACCTCTCCCTCTCTCTGTTTCGCTKTCATCCACAAGGAAAGTCGTGAGGCACACACTGCAGTGCTGCGTCTCTCTCCACTAGTCACCCTAACAAAGAAACAGACACCTCTTACAAACCGCAACTCCTGATCTATTCAACACCATATCTAGTCGAAGCATTTTGCTCACACAGGTGGACTGGACTGCCTTAGGTGTTCTGGGAATATGTACACACACGTATCCGAACATTGTGGGGGGGGGGGGAAAGTATACTTATTTTGACAGATATGAATATTCAAAATAAATTCTAGCAATGCCTGTTTAGAGATTTGGACACATTGTTTTTAGGGTTGGTYATTTCTTTGTAAAAATCTTCAAAATGTTTTGATCCCAGTAATAAACAGGGAATCTTGTAATTTAATCAATGAGATGGATTCAAAGTCGAGAGATGACTGCGCATCAGAGCCGTCTAAAATATGAAGGAACAAATAAAAAATAAATGAAAAGAAACAAGCCGCTTCTCTTCTAAGGCCGTTTTGGGATTACAGGGTGGCTCTTTAACTTAATAGCAATTTAAAGTGGATTTGTGTATGCCACTGAGTGTCTGTAATGATAGCTGTTTACGCCGCCCCTCATTTATAATAATTAGGCAGAATGGATAGGGGTTGCTCAGGCACAGTTCTGGGCTATTGGCTGGGCCTGAATAATGACCTTACTGTAGTTGACCGGTAGATGACCGCGGCCTCCTACATGACCCCAAACCCCAGACTCTGCACTCTCTCCCCCTGCTACTTTGGGTGGTAAATAAGATGTCTTTCCCTGTCTATAGCCACAAAAGCAGCGAGGGACTTTAAAGGGATGTGTGACAGAGAAAATTATATATAAGGGGGTGGGGMGTCACACAAAGGGATAAAAGGTTCTTCCTTTGTCTCTTTCTTGCTTGACTTTTCCCATCTGATTGTTTTTCCTCCCTCTCCCTTTTCTTCCACCACATTCACATGGTGGGACCTACGGGCAATGGGCCAACTGGGGTTGCCATGGGTTTGAGGCAGTTGAGGATATGAGAATATGGCCCTATGGAAATAAGATACTCCCATATTTCCTACACTAATAAAATACAATTTAATACAAACGAATACAACTTAGGTAGGCTACAATTCCATGTATATAGCCTCGCTATTGTTATTTTACTGCTGCTCTTTAATTATTTGTTACATTTATTTCTTGTTTTTTTAGGTATTTTTCTTAAAACTGCAATTTTGGTTAAGAGCTTGTAAGTAAGCATTTCACTGTACGGTCTACACCTTGTATTGTATTCGGCGCATGTGTCAAATACAATTTGATTTGATTAATTTTCTCTAAATTTACAACAAGATAGATGTAATGAGAATAATCAAATCAGTTAGTTCTGCTTTAATTGCATTAATAAGGGCTTTTAATTAATTTAATCAATTCTAAATTGTGTTTGTGTTTTTTCCTCTAGCTGCAAACTTCAACATAATTGATAGCCATTTACTTAGGGTAAAGTTCATGTTGATTTAAGAGTGGGACATAGCCTACTAGCGTAAATCAGTCTCCGAGTGTGTGTGTTGTCAACTGTGAAACATTCTCAGTATTATCAGTTAGTTTCGCACTGAAGTCAGCCACTAGATGTCACCAGTGTCCATGTTCTTGATGGCGCTAACGAGCCATTGAAGACTGGAGGAGGCCGGCATGGAACAGTCGTCTCTCTCTCTCGCTCTCCAATTTCAATTTATGGGCTTTGTTGGCATAGGGAACATATGTTAACATTGCCAAAGCAAGTGAAATAGATAATAAACAATTAACTGTAAACATTAKACTTACAAAAGTTCCAAAAATAATAAAGGCATTCCAAATGTCATATTATGTATATATACAGTCTTGTAATGATGTGCAAATAGTTAAAGTACAAAAGGGAAAATATATAAACATAAATATAGGTTGTATTTACAATGGTGTTTGTTCTTCACCGGTTGCCCTTTTCTTGTGGCAACAGGTCACAAATCTTGCTGCTGTGAATGAGTTAGATGCACTATTGTAAAGTGGTTGTTCCACTGGATATCATAAGGTGAATGCACCAATTTGTAAGTCGCTCTGGATAAGAGCGTCTGCTAAATGACTTAAATGTAAATGTAAATTGCACACTATGGTATTTCACCCAATAGATATGGCAGTTTATCAAAATTGGATTTGTTTTAGAATTCTTTGTGCAGCTGTGTAATCTGAGGGAAATATGTGTCTCTAATATGGTCATACATTTGGCAGGAGGTTAGGAAGTGTTCACATAGCCTGTCTTCTCTTGACAGCCAGGTCTGCCTTTGGCGGCCTTTCTCAATAGCAAGGCTATGCTCACTGAGTCTGTACATAGTCAAAGATTTCCTTCATTTTGGGTCAGTCACAGTGGTCAGGTATTCTGCCACTGTGTATTCTCTGTTTAGGGCCAAATAGCATTCTAGTTTGCTCTGTTTTTTGTKAATTCTTTCCAATGTGTAAAAAAGTAATTCTCTTTTTGTTTTCTCATGATTTGGTTGGGTCTAATTGTGTTGCTTTTCTGGGGCTCAGTGMGGTCTGTTTGTGAACAGAGCCCCAGGACCAGCTTGCTTAGGGGCTCTTCTCCAGGTTAATTTCTCTGTAGGTGATGGTTTTGTTATGGAAGGCTTGGGAATCAGTTCCTTTTAGGTGGTTGTAGAATTTAACGMCTCTTTTCTGGATTTTGATAATTAGCGGGTATCGGCCTAATTCTGCRCTGCATGCATTATTTGGTGTTTTACATTGTACACTGAGGATATTTTTGCAGAATTCTGCATGCAGAGTCTCAWTTTGGTGTTTGTCCCATTTTGTGAATTCTTGGTTGGTGAGCGGACCCCAGACAACACAACCATAAAGGGCAATGGGTTCTATAACTGATTCAAGTATTTATAYCCAGATCCTAATTGGTATGTTGYATTTTATGTTCCTTTTGATGGCATAGAAGGCCCTTCTTGCCTTGTCTCTCAGATTGTTCACAGCTTTGTGGAAGTTACCTGTGGTGCTGATGTTTAGGCCGAGGTATTTATAGTTTTTTGTGTGCTCTAGGGCAACGGTGTCTAGATGGAATTTGTATTTGTGGTCCTGGCAACTGGACCTTTTTTGGAACACCATTATTTTTGTCTTACTGAGATTTACTGTCAGGGCCCAGGTCTGACAGAATGAGTGCAGAAGATCTAGGTGCTGCTATAGGCCCTCCTTGGTTGGCGACAAGGAGGGCCTCTCTCCCGCCCCCTAGCTCTCTCTCTCTGCTTGTGAGGTGCACGCCCCGGGTGGACAGAGCAGAGTGGGGAAGAGAGATCAGAGAGAGGGGTGGAGAGAGAGAGAGAGAGAGAGAGAGAGAGAGAGAGAGAGAGAGGGGGGAGCAGAGAGATGGCAGTGTTTGCTAGAGTTTAAAGGAGCCTGGATGGGTTTACATCGTAAATCTCTCCCCACTCCAACCC
Organism: Salvelinus sp. IW2-2015; assembly: GCF_002910315.2. Classification (NCBI taxonomy): domain Eukaryota; kingdom Metazoa; phylum Chordata; class Actinopteri; order Salmoniformes; family Salmonidae; genus Salvelinus; species Salvelinus sp. IW2-2015. The sequence continues at coordinate 10,621,656 of NC_036858.1, forward strand.
TGGCGTTCTACAAGAGTGCCTCTGGGAATACCGGAATGTGGCAGCTGACCTGTGGAGCTGTGTCTTTTGATTCCAGCTAGCTACATAAATTATAGTTCTGGAATGCAGGACAACCCAATGGAGTAGTGAGAAACATGCTTAGGAGTCAATATAAGCAATACGGATGTTAGGAGAGCAAAGATTTACTAATTGCAGACATTTTGTCAGCAAATTCATGATATATTGTACATGTACAATAAACAGGCCCAACCTGTCAGTTCTGCGTAATGAGAACTCAAAACAGTTAGCATTTTCGTATGAATAAGTAGGCTCTATCCAGTAGTTAGTATAGTATATCCAAAAATGATATAAAAATGGTAAAGTGTAAAATAGTATGGATCTTTATCAGGAAAATCTATAACATAAAAAAATCCCACGCTCTAAAATGTCTTTGCAAAGCCAAAAGCTATAGAAGACAGTGCAAGCTCTCAGCAGTAAAAGGCCAGTGCAAAGACAAGATAGTTGCTATGTGTTTCTTTGTGGACGGGAGACTGGGAACCAAGTTCATCATCCGTGAAACCAGCGGCAGACTCTGCCAGATTAATCTAGTAAAACGAATGGAATGAATACGAGTTGTGGCTTTACTCATTTATTTACTTTCCCACTGACACACACACACACACACACACACACACACACACACACACACACACACACACACACACACACCCACAACACACACACACACACACACACACACACACACACACACACACACACACACACACACACACACACACACACACACACACAATCCCCTCATATACACACAGTACACCCCCCCCCCCCCCAAAAAAAAAAAACTGCAAAAATGCACCTCTTTACAGTAAGTTCTCGCTAGATCAATAATGATTGATGGGGGCTCTTTGTATAATCGTCATGTTCTACTCAGTTCACAGCCATACGACACAGCGCCTGTGGCTAGCCCCTAGCCTGGTCTGCACTCCGGTAGTCAATCAAATCGCAGCTTAAAAATAACAGTTTGTTAGCACCATTGATTTAGCACTTAGAGCGTGTCCTTTCTACCTTGTAATTATGGTCAGTGTTGACATAGAGCCCATACACTCAGCCTCCCCCCAACACCCTAAGCCTCTGTTCAGGAGAATTTATGGGTCTTAGTTTTATATGGCCATTTTATGTCTGTGTTCCCCAGTTAGAGCAAGGCTTGAGCTGCAGCCAAGGGCCTGTATTTCATTCGTCGAGGTCAGGGTTCCAAGGAAACCCCCGTTCAACTAAATAGTCTGCTCCACTGTTGAATCAGAGGGAACAGGGATTCCCCTCCCTTAAGGCTCATTAAAACACACGATTGCCATGTAGTGTCCTAATCATGTCATTAATGTCATTCATGAGGGAAATATGATACAAGGTTATGACTCTGAATGGGGCACGGGTGGACTCATGTCACACTAAACCAAAACCTTCCATTCAGAAACAGACAGGAAGGAATCGCCTCTAAACGAATTACAATGAGGCCCTCACTTTTAATCCATTAAGGGACTGTTAGAATGCTCTGTTAGAATGCTCTGTTAGAATGCTCTGTAGACTATCATGTTATTATGAAGACTAAGGGGAAAAGCTTGACAAAACAAGAGTAATCTGTGTCACGAAAGCTGTGTACCAGACAGTACAGCTACAACCAACCAAGAGTTGGTCTGTTACAGTGAAAGGTAGGTAGCCCAACACCTACACCGAAAGGTAATACTGTAGAACTCTGGTAACGTCTTCCTGATACACCTCCAATAGATTCAGAGCAGGTGGCTTTATTCTTCTTCTATGAAAAATGTAATGGGTTGTTTTGACATTCCCCTATAAACTAGTACCCATAGGGCTCTATTTTCGGCTGGTGTTAAAACACGCTCGTTGGCAATTTCAACCTGTTAAAGCCGGCGCTCTGCTATTTTACAACCCTTGCACCGGGATTGGTAGTTTACCTGTCATATATCAGCTCGCTTGCGCTGAGGTGGGAGGGGTGGCYATATCTGAGGTGTGTGCTTAAAAAGCGCCAAAGTGTCAATTTCAGGAAGTGTTTGGTGGGGATATTTAAGACCAAAKAAAGGCTGGTCTTAGAGGTAACATGTTGGTTATGGTAAGGATTTTGTCCTGCGGAAGTGCTACCTATCTACCCGTGACGCACAGTGCCCATATGCTCATGGAAAAAGAGAGATGTGCTTTTTGTGCCGGTAACCCTCGTATATATAAAAAATATATATTTTCTTTCCATTTCGCATCATTTGTTGAAAAATCAAGCATAGCCTCCCCTCAATGAAYYCMGMTTTTTTGTCCTGCCCAATGCATTCACCAAYTAGGCCTASTAGTAGCCAAGCCTARCAATAAAGGCTTTGGCTCCTMAGACTGCTTTGAAATAAATCACCAAAGCWTTATTAAAGGCCCAATGCAGACATATTTATATCAATATCAAATCATTTTTGGGTAATAGTTTTCCATTAAAATGGACAAAAATAGCTTTTTAGCAAAAGAAACGACACTCTATATATATATATATATATGCAAAAGTATGTGGACCCCCTTTCAAATTAGTGGATTCGGCTGTTTCAGCCACAACGTTGCTGACAGGTGTATAAAATCAAGCATACAGCCATGCATTCTCCATAGACAAACATTGGCAGTAGAATGGCCTTACTGAAGAGCTCAGTGACATTCAACGTGGCACCGTCATAGGATGCCACCTTTCCAACAAGTCAGTTCGTCAAATTTCTGCCCTGCTACAGCCACCCAGGTCAACTGTAAGTGCTGTTATTGAGAAACAGCGGCTCAGGCGCAAAGTGGTAGGCCACACAAGCTCACAGAACGGGACCGCCGAGTGCTGAGGCGTTAAAAAATAATCTATCCTCTGTTGCAACACTCACTAGCAACATCAGCAACGTTCGCCGGGAGCTTCATGAAATGAGTTTCCATGGCTGAGCAGCTACACACAAGCCTAAGGTCACCATGCGCAATGCCAAGCTTCGGCTGGAGTGGTGTACAGCTCACCGCCATTGGACTCTGGAGCAGTGGAAACGCGTTCTATGGAGTGATGAATCACGCGTCACCATCTAGCAGTGCAACGGACAAATCTGGGTTTTGCCTGATGCCAGGAGAACGCTACCTGCCCCAATGTATAGTGCCAACTGTAAAGTTTGGTGGAGGAGAAATAATGGTCCGGGGCTGTTTTTCATGGTTCGGGCTAGGCCCCTTAGTTCCAGTGAAGGGAAATCATAACGCTACAGCATACAATGACATTCTAGACAATTCTGTGCTTCCAACTTTGTGGCAACAGTTTGGGGAAGGCCCTGTTTCAGCATGACAATGCCCCCATGCACAAAGCGAGGTCCATACAGAAATGGTTTGTCGAGATCAGTGTGGGAGAACTTGACTGGCCTGCGCAGAGCCCTGACCTCAACCCTATCGAACACCTTCGAGATGAATTGGAACACCGACTGCGAGCCAGGCCTAAATGCCCAACATCAGTGCCTGACCTCAACGATTATTTTGTAGCTGAATGGAAGCAAGTCCCTGCAGCAATGTTCTAACATCTAGTGGAATGCCTTCCCAGAAGAGTAGAGGCTGTTATAACAGCAAAGGGGGGACCAACTCCATAATAATGCTCATGATTTTGAAATGAGATGTTCGACGAGCAGGTGTCCACATACTTTTSGTCATGTAGTGTATTTCTCAAGGAAGAATTTTGCCAGGACTGTCTGGGAGTGGTCTGAGTGGGGAGGGAAAACAAACTAGCTCTTATTGGCAGAAAGGTTTGGAACTCTCTTTGTTATTGGTCTATTAACAAATTCACAGCCTGGCGATGTCACCAGGCAAGCTGAAACCTCAGCCCATGCAACTCACGCTGATTAGACGTTCCTGTATAGGTTGTATTTTCAACCAGCAACTATCAGGAAATAACACTGATCCATTTTTTTCTCTCACACTTTTACAGTGTTAGTTTCATCACCTGTTGTACAATAGCATACAAAACAAAYGAGAAATATCATTTTGACTGCACTGGGCCTTTAAAAGATTAAGTTTGGGACCAGAAAAACAGTGAGCTGACATCCCATTTTTTGTTGTAGCCTATGATTGAACATTATTTTAGCCATTATTTCATTTATTTTGTGCAAATATCCATCCCCATTTCCATAGAGCACCTCTCATCTGGTTACCAAAGACCGGCTGCTCCAAACATATTTAAATGATTCAGTCATATAATGCCATATCAACCTTTGGCCTTGGCTATGTCTTGCTTATTGAGAACGTGCCTCACACATACAGTACCATTGACGAGAGCATAGTATTTTTTATTTGAGGAGAAGTGCGATGCGTYAAGACATGTAGGCTTATACTCGTTGAAGCCAATTATAACGTTGACTGCCAACACTCCAAACATTTCGAGAAAAAACTGGATGTTTTTTAAACTTTTGCTATTACTTTTTACTGTAGCTTATGCTATTTAATAAACTGTAGTATCAATCCACAATATACTGGGATTAMAATATTTCTGTGCCCCCAGCCGAATTGGAGTTGATGACAACGCAAAGACCGTCAATAACCTACAGAACTTGAGACAGCAGCATGRGGTATTAAGTCATGGCGCGTTGATTGGCCAGTMCGTGGCCAAGCCCTCCTCACACCTAAAATGTATTTATTCATCAAAACCCAGCTCTTTCGCGCCACCGCCAGCTATGAGTATAGCAACAAATATTTCGGACACACCCCCTGTCCTAGATGTACCATTGTGTTAGGTTTGTTAAAGAAACTTCTTTGTCTGACACTGCAGAGGAGACCACCTTGTTCAACTAAGAGTTCATTAACTATTCCACTGYAAGACTGCAAATGATCCATAACTCTTTCCACAACACGTCAAATAGTACCGCTTATGCATACTGTAAAAAAACAGGATATATGATGACACACAAATCCAAGCCTTCCAATACTGCTTCAATCTACAAACAAGGTCCTGAAAAGCTTAGAGGACGGCAATGCCCAAATTGCAACACATTGATTTCCAGTAGAGTGGCTGTAACACGTAGATATACTGCATGTTCCTACACAATGGCCATAAAGCACAGGGAAATAGATTGAGGGAAAAGAGCTGAGATGCAGGATGCTTCACCTGCAGTTTGTGTTCAACACAGCAGGGGTTTTGCATGGCTGCTCTCTCAATTAACCCTCATGATACAGATACAGACTCAGTAATGAACCCCAATKCCATTATAGAAGATCTGATGGGCATTTCTCCCCCAGTGGCTCAAGGATAGAGACAATGGAGGGGTTGGAATAGAATAGAATTGATTAGAATAGAATAAAACAGAATTGTTTAAAATAGAATAGAATCTACACGTAACTACCTAAATAAAGGAAACACCATGAATTGTCTTAATAAGGTGTGGCGCCACCACGAGCCAGAACAGCATCAATTCACCTTGGCATGGATTCTACAAGTTTCTGGAAGTCTATTGGAGCGATGCAACACCATTCTTGCACAAGAAATTCCATAATTTGGTGTTTTGTGGATGGTGGCGGAAAACACTGTCTCTGCAAACGCTTCAGAATCTCCCATAATTGTTCAAATGGGTTGAGATCTGGTGACTGAGATGGCCATGGCATATGGTTTACATAGTTTTTATGCTCATCAAAACATTCAGTGACCGCTCGTGCCATTTCGATGGGGGTATTGTTTTCCTATGGGAGCATGGCCATAGTAGGCAAAATAATGGCCAGCCCAGCATTTTTATACATGACCCTAAGCATGGTGGGATACCAGTTGCTTAATTAACTCAGAAACCACACCTGTGTGGAAGCATCTGCTTTCAATATACTTTCTATCCCTTGTTTACTCAAGTGTTTCCATTATTTTGGTAATTACCTGTATATAGCATGTTGATGAAGTGCATGAAGGAACTGTGACTGGCGTTGTTGATGCTGACCTTACTGACGATGTAGATGAGGTCACCTCTTTGGAAGGCCAGCTCGTCAGGCTCGTCTGCCTCACAGTCCCACAAGCCCTGGTAGTAATTAGCATAGTCTATGGACCACACTGAGCAAAAACACACAATGCTGTTACCTAAAATATTACACTTGAATCGAAAGTATAAATATCAAAACACTTTGAATAACTTGAATAGTGAGTACTACCCCTATCAATAACTATAATTATCTGAAAGACACACCTACACACCTCCTCTCTAGAACAGCAGCTTGCTGATATCGTACGTCCTTCTTGCCCTCATCTATCTTGTATTAACATAAACAGCTGGCAAATTCTGACAAAGATGACTTTGCGAAAGAGGAAAAGTTGATACAGATCATTGAAGGGTCATCCAAAATGTTTTTTTGTTTGTTTTTTACTTTTTCCTATTTTGCTGGTCAGTGAATGCTGTGAGTGGGATTCAGACCTGGTTTCGTGCTCTTCTCACTGATCTCCTCAATGGATCCTGGAATGTCATCCTCTGGAAAACAGAATGAAAACAAAAGAGGTGAGACATTTAAAAAAAACTTTCCTGAAACAAAATCATGCACTTTCTGTGTTGTGGAGATGTAGGGTACAGCCTGTCTTCCCACCACCTCCATTGGCCCTCCAGTGCCTTTTAAGAAAATCTGAGAGCAACCAAAGAAGGGGAGAGAGATTTATTGGTGATAGGGTGAGAAAGTGAAAAAAAAAGAGACTGTCATTCGATACACCATCTGTGGTCAGGGTCTACTCTGTACCCATCCCAGATGGCTTTCTTTGGTGAAAAGACAGTTGAGTTGGCAAGGCATATTTCTATATTTCGCTCCAACKAATGATTTCGGCAAAGGGGAAACAGAACCTTGATGTATCTCAAATGGAGGTATGGATGATGACACGGAGAAGTCACCCCCTTTGGTCGTTCTCGGGACCCATTTAGCCACCCACCTGCCTGTGGGACAGTCCTGTATTTCCTCTATAACAACAGCCACACATCTGYCACTCTTATTAGGATAACATGATTTATAATGTGTAATTAGTCTTTGAGTTACAGTGATAGTGATACACCTCCAAGGGGTTATGAGAACGTGTGTCGGTGTGTCTGTTCTCATACCTGGGAGAACCTCGTAGATATCATCCTCTTCCTGTTCCTCCCCCTGGCTGGGCCTCCCTTCCTCCTGGCTACTGAGAGAGGCTTTGACCTGCTGYGGCAGGACCGGCAAGGGGGCGGGCCAAGGGGGACGGCTGGCCACCCCCGTCACCCCCTCAATGTCATCATAGGTTTCATCCTCACAGGGGATAAAGCTGGAACTCAAATCTGCATAGAACACAGGCACGGCATAAATAATGAGCAGTATCTCTGTATAGAGCACTGTATGAGTCACATCCCCTTGAGTACCCATAGGAACCAGAGTAGTAGATGGCATCCGACTTCCCCAGTTGATTCTATTTTCAAAAGATCTGTGAAATATCTAGTCATTCTGATAGACATTCGTGGACACCTTTGATGACCAGCCGGGGGGAAAAGGAAGTGAACAATCTCAAATTCACCCAGCATAAACCAAGAGCAAACAGGGAGAAAAACCTTTGCCTCCAACTCCCTGTATATCTGGGTCTTGTATAGTAGTAAAAGTGGACAAGACAAATGATGTGGTGTCTGTTACTTCCRGCAAGCAGCCGGTGCAGCCTGCCTTTCTCAGACGGAGCAGCGCTGTGATTGCTGGCGACTGGGCACTGCAACACAGGGTATCGGGTCCTCTGTGATACGCCATTGGCCAGGCAAAAATCAATGCCGCTAGAGGATAACCAGAACGTCTACCAATACATTTCCCGTAAGTGGGAAATCAGTCGGGGGGGGGAGAGGTGGGGGTGTGGCCTGCGTGACATGAATGCCTTGTGACGTGGTGGATGAGGAGGTTCGGAAGGCGTCTGATTGGTCAGTTTGGGGATGGATATATTTGGGAATGGATATAAATGGTTTATTTCCTGCCCTTTCAGGCCAAAAAGTGAGTGAGGCAATACCAATCTAACAGAGGACAAGAAAACGTACACAATCATCACTATATCCTTTTCTACTACTGTGTCTTTGAAATAGATTTGGAAATATGTTGACATACCTTTCAGGACAAAGTTGATCTGGTCCACCCATTCCCTGGCTTCTCGCAGACTGCTAGCAGTGAACTGGGGAGGATAGCCACCATCATACAACATGATCATTAGGTAAGACTGGTATGCTATGAAACATCACTGTGAGGAGTCTCTTGTATTGCTTTTGTTCTGCACACCCACCTGGAAGGAGTGTCGGCCAGGGGCACTCAGCTCAAAGCAGCCATTTTTCTTGGAGTCTTTACGTAGGTTGGCCACCATCTCTGCACTGTAACCCTTGATATAGAAGGCGCCCTTCTGCTGCTTGTCTGAAGGAAGAACAGTATTAACTCAATCTCCTCACCCAAATGTTCACATGTATGAGTTCCAGGCATAAATAACTGTACATGGATAAATTGTATGTCTTAGTGTGATGTGAGGGTTTCAAACCAACCTTTGTCACTCCCAAAGTAGTAGAATATTGTGTTTTTGAGGACACACCATCGCTTTTGCCATTCTAAGCTGAAGAAGCTGTGATCTACATGGAAAACGGAATGAAAACAAGCATTTGAATGAGCACTCAACGTGACATATTTGCAACATATTTGACTCCATAATCTTACTACCTTGTCGTTTCTTCTCCAGGTAGCCTTGTTTCAAGATGTTGCTGAGATCCTGGGCTGCCACCATTTGGATCTCCTCAATGTCTGTGGAAGATCACAAAGTAGGATGTAAACAAAATCCTCAAATGAAATGTTTATTGGTCACATACACCTGGCTAGCAGATTTTATTGCGAGTGTAGCGAAATGCTTGTGCTTCTAGTTCCGACAGTACAGTAATATCAAACAAGTAATCTAACAATTCCCCAACAACTACCTAATACACACAAATCTAAAGGGGTGAATGAGAATATGTACATGTAAGTATATGGATGAGCGATGGATGAGCGGCATAGGCAAGGTGCAATAGATGGTATAAAATACAGTATATACATGTGATATGAGTAATGTAAGATATYTAAACATTATTAAAGTGGCATWATTTAGAGTGGCATTGTATAAAGTGACTATTGATCCATTTATTAAAGTGGCCAGTGATTGGGTCTCAATGTAGGCAGCAGCCTCTCTGAGTTAGTGATTGCTGTTTAGCAGTCTGATTGCCTTGAGATAGAAGCTGTTCTTCAGTCTCTCGGTCCCAGCTTTGATGCACCTGTACTAATCTCGCCTTCTGGATGGTAGCGGTGTGAACAGGCAGTGGCTCGGGTGGTTGATGTCCTTGATCTTTTTGGCCTTCCTGTGACATCAGGTGCTGTAGGTGTCATGGAGGGCAGGTAGATTGCCGCTGGTGATGCATTGTGCAGACCGCACCACCCTTTGGAGAGCCTTGCGGTTGAGGGCGGTGCAGTTGCCATACCAGGCTGTGATACAGCACGACAGGATGCTCTTGATTGTGTATCTGTAAAGGTTTGTCAGCGTTTTGGGTGACAAGCCAAATTTCTTCAGCTTCCTGAGGTTGAAGAGGTGCTGTTGTGCCTTCTTCACCACACTGTCTGTGTGGGTGGACCATTTCAGTTTGTCTGTGATGTGTACGCCGAGGACCTTAAAACTTTCCACCTTCTCCACTGCTGTCCCGTCGATGTGGATAGGGGGGTGCTCCCTCTGCTGTTTCCTGAAGTCCACGATCATCTCCTTTGTTTTTGTTGACGTTGGGTAAGAGGTTGTTTTCCTGACACCACACTCCGAGTGCCCTCACCTCCTCCCTGTAGGCTGTCTTGTTGTTGTTGGTAATCAAGCCCACTACTGTTGTGTCGTCTGCAAACTTGATGATTGAGTTGGAGGCGTGCATGGCCACGCAGTCGTGGGTGAACAGGGAGTACAGGAGGGGGCTGAGCACGCACCTTTGTGGGGCCCCAGTGTTGAGGGTCASCGAAGTGGAGATGTTGTTTCCTACCTTACCCACCTGGGGGCGGCCCGTCAGAAAGTCCAGGACCCAATTGCACAGGGCGGGGTTGAGACCCAGGGCCTCCAGCTTGATGATGAGCTTGGAGGGTACTATGGTGTTGAATGCTGAGCTGTAGTCAATAAACAGCATTCTTACATAGGTATTCCTTTTGTCCAGATGGAGTAGGGCAGTGTGCAGTGTGGTGGAGATTGTGTCGTCTGTGGACCTGTTGGGGCGGTATGCAAACTGAAGTGGGTCTAGGGTGGCCGGTAAGGTGGAGGTGATATGATCCTTGACTAGTCTCTCAAAGCACTTTATGATGACAGAAGTGAGTGCTACGGGCGGTAGTCATTTAGTTTAGTTATCTTTGCCTTCTTGGGCACAGGAACACTGGGAGCCATCTTGAAGCATGTAGGGACACCAGACTGGGATAGGGAGCGATTGAATATGTCCGTAAACACTCCAGTCAGCTGGTCTGCGCATGCTCTGAGGACGTGGCTAGGGATGCCGTCTGGGCCAGCAGCCTTGTGAGGGTTAACAGGTTTAAATGTTTTACTCACGTCAGCCACGGAGAAGGGGGGGGGGTGCAGACCTTGTTAGTGGGCCACGACGGTGGCACTGTATTATCCTGAAAGCGGGCAAAGAAGGTGTTTAGTTTGTCTGGAAGCGTGACGTCGGTGTCCGTGACGTGGCTGGTTTTCTTTTTGTAGTCCGTGATTTCCTGTAGACCCTGCCACATYCGTCTTGTATCTGAGCCGTTGAATTGCGACTCCAACTTGTCCCTGTACTGGCATTTTGCTTGTTTGATTACATTGCGGAGGGAATAATTACGCTGTTTATATTCAGTCATATTCCCAGACCTCTTTCCATGGTTAAATACGGTGGATTGCGCTTTCAGTTTCGCGCAAATTCTGTATTTGTCATGGGTATTTGTCATGGGCTCCATGTTGAAGATGGTTCTCTCCTGCCCAGAGAGCAGTAACAGGCCACACTGCGGCAGGCCCGGAATCAAATACACCACTGCAGRTTTGGGGAAACTGGGATCAATACATTTACAGCACTTCTGCTGCTAATGCTGTTGTGCTGCAGATGAGCAATGCAGCAGATACGGGGAATGACCAGAATGGGTCTCTGTATGGCTCCCTGGCCTGGAGCTTCAGTCATACATTGACTATGCACCTCAGAGGCCTTTAGGTGGGTGCTATTAACTGACCCGGGATCTAACAAATGTGTTACGGAGAGCCGTACCATGTTACAAGTGTAGCTGTGTAAATGAAGGGCATTTAAACATCCACTACATCTTAAATGGCCATTCCTTGTCTCACTTTAGGATTACATGTAGGATTCCACAGTTGACTGGAATTCAACCAKGGTGCCTGTCCTCCTGAACATGGCAAAACAAAGCTCAATCCTGATTCTCAATTCATCTGTCATCGGGCTTCGACCTAGTTACCAAGGAGGGAGGATGGGGGAACAGGTGGCCTCCTTTGGTTTGGAGTGCAGGAGCCGTTTTCAAACCCATTTATACTAGTCTGGGTGACCTTTCATTCAGACCACTGATGACAGGGAAAGAGGCCTGGAWTCCATCCCCTTTGAACCAGACCTTGACATCCTAAGAACAAAACCAAACACGCCGCGCCACAACTGTGTCTTCTTGTCCAAACAAAGTATATGTTTAGCCAAGAGGAGCCTCTCTCTCGTTTATTATAAAACCCAAAACACGAGAGGAGGAGAGAAGAGCTGGTAGCCTGGAGACTGCACTGGTAGAGCTGAAATTCTCCCCTAGCCAAAATGTCAGTGGCTATCTGCTCCTGTCGTTTTAGTGTAGGCAAATGAATCTAGTCCAGAGTGCAATGGAATCAAAGTCATATCTGAACGTCCTGCCATATAAGAACCATTAGAGAGTCATGWTATAAGCCAACGTGTAACAAGGTAACCCTTCACTGTCCACTGTACCTCGCATGTCCTACTGAAATATGAGGTGGTCACAGCTCAGAGTGAGGCCCCAGACACCTCATGACAGTAACACACTCTCATATGTCACCCTGCTTTGTGAATGACTGACACGTGTCAGCATCTGGCGCTAAGCCGCTACAGACTGTTTTGTCAAAGAACCTGATTCAGTCCATCATAACAAAAGGCCCGTCATTAGGCTTCCCCCGCCTCATCCATCCAGTGCTCTGTTCATTTTTCTAGGCCTGCTTCCCGGTCACGGCACCTCTCATCTGTCTACTTCCTTCCATCTTCATTMATTTCAAAGGTCATGCCCAGTTAATAGTCAAGGAGATATAAAGTCAACACAGGGACGGGACTGTTAGATCTGCGTGAATCAGTAAACAACACAGCTACGGCTTGACCAAAGAGAGCTCTTAGACCAGGCCTCACGGTATAAAGCATGTGTTTCATACTGGGTTTCAAACATATCGGAACGGTCAGGGAATTGCTTTTAAGAATCAGAATCAGCTTTATTCAACCAAGTACATTTACACATACTCAGAAMTTTACTTGGCAATATGGTTCTGCTAGTAATAGACAACATTTCGAGACAGAGTTACAGCTCGAGGACCAAATTCGCCAACAGTTAAGGGGCTGGGGTTTTGAATGATTCTTGCATGGTTCAGCACCTGTTAAGTTTGCATACTGTGCATTCAGAAATGTTATTGATCCCACCCCTCTATATGACATATGCTGATTGGCCGACAGCAAGCAATACCTCATCTTATGAAAATACTTATCAACAGCTATAACAATGTATCTACTCTTGGTTGGAGTCTAAAGTTAACAAGACTGATTAAAAACATGTATGATTCACATAAACTCTAAATACAGAATCCAACATGTTTAAATTATGATTTTTCTTAACACACAAACACATAAAGAAGCGACGAGATGAAAGCTAACTGAAAGCTAATGAAGACATCCCCCAAATTCCAGATGGAGGCTGTTCTTCTATCAACCGTAGATTGCATTATCAATTATTCAGCTCTATGCATCTACTTCATTTTCATTATTTTCCTGTTTTAATTAGTGTCATTCACATCATTTATATTGTTATTAATAACACAGCTATACACACCTACAAAAATCCCATGTTAACCCCTAAACCTACGTGATATAGGATGCATGTGAGCTGCCATAGCAGTGTCATGGCCACTCTCTCTCATTTGGTTATTCCCCCCCTCAGTCTCAGCATGATGTTACGAGCTCAGCAGTTGATCCAGCAAGAAAAGCTTGATTTATGTGATAATGACCAGAAAGAGTTAATGTAGTCGCCCATTAAAATCCACTTTAGTTATGCTGCAAGTCAATCAGAGGCTGGCTTTAGAGTGAATCAAAATGAAGGCAAATGGTAGGTGGGAGGACTAACATTTTATATCTATACTGCTATAACGCAACAAATATGTTGGGAAAACAATACATTATTTAAAGAGGCTTTTGTTGCTGCAGGATGAGGAGAAATCACACCAAAATGTAGGGTATTTGATGTTCCCACTTATTTCACKATTTTTCTTTCATCTGTAAAAAAACAAAAACATTACCCATCTGCATGAAGCATTGCTAATGACAGGGTGTAGGCAGAGGAAACGAGATCACATGGGGTGAGGGTAATGCTACAACAGACAGGAAGATTTACATTGAGTCATATGAAAATCTGGAGGTAGGCTTGCCTGGTGTGCAGGGTGCTGCCCAGACTCAGTGTGTCGGCTCAATCTGAAACCACCCTGAGTAGGTGTCAACATTAGCCTGGGTTAAATTACTCATCATTACCTGGAGGCCCATGCCTTACACAGCTGCCAACAGGAGAGGACTTTTTCCTGTTCGCTTTTAGGTGAGCCAAAATGGGTGTGTCCCAGACCAGTCCAAGCTGGTCCAGGTGGGTTAGTAGAGCAGGTGAATTGATGACACACCTCTTTACAGATTGGGTAGGAACCATACTGTTTCTTCWCAGTTTAGTCCTAGGATCCCTGGCGCTAGCCTCTTCCCCTGTGTCTTTTGCTGTGGGAYATACTGCATTGTGTTGGAGCGGAGATACAACGGGGCCAAGACCTGACCTCCATGTGAACCCTGGTGATGAGGTGAACAAGAAGGCAGAGGGAGCCCCCGCCCCCCACACCAGGCCTAGGGGGGCTGGAGTGGGAGGGAGGAATGCGGCTTTGGGAGACACAGCGAGTGTGACTGCGATCCCTTCCGACGCTGTCCTTGATTAGGAAAAAGGGTKTACTAAGTGCACCCTCACCCCGCCCAGAGCTCCATCTGCACACAGCCCAGGCTAAATGGAGACATTTCTCCTCATTACACGAGAGCCTCCTCCTTCCCTGTGTGTGCATCCCTCCACAAAGACACCGTCAGGGGGGAGTAGGAGAGAGACAGAGAGGCTCTGAGGTTAAAGACCAAATGTCCTCCCTGCCCCCTTCTCCAACCAGTGATCTGATTATGATTTCACTCATCGATACGCAGAGCATATAGAATTAATCTTGTAATGCACGCATCTGAGCAAAAGCATACATTACATTAGTAGAGGTCCATGTTTTTTAATGTAAACGGAATGTATGTCATGTATCTGTACTGTGACGGCAACGAGAGGTCGAATAATGCAAAGCAAGGACGAAAATCTTCGCCTCTGTATGAAGATTCCTCCTCCCAGTGGCTCTGAGAGGGAGCAGATCGCTTGTCTTTGTGTGTSTCTCTGCAGGGTAATAATATTATGTCAGTCCTGCCAGGCTCTGGTGCTTTCACATTCCCCATGCCTGTGTTCAGGCCGGGGCCAGAGGGAGAAATATTACGATGTGACATCGGGTTCCCCCTGGGTAGCCATAAGGAGTGACTGCAGCGCCCTAAATTCCCTCTCATAGATTAACAACCACTATTCAAATACTTAACTGCAGATATAAGAATCCTCAAATCACAGGGGATGGCTTTCAGCTGCCTCACTGACACTTGGAAAAAACTARAGTGGGGATATAGACCGCAACATTAGAGGAGCACAGCCAACAGGAGAGCTTGTCTGTTTGRGATAAAACACTGGTGATAGTGGCAAGTCAATGAGGGAGCATTGGGTGAAAATGTACACGTCTAGGTCAGCATTGAGTGGGAATAAAAACTAAAATAGGGATTGAGATGGATTCACTACAGACTTGCAGTTGCCAGAAAGTTCTCTGTAGGCAAAGTGCAATTGTTTTGTTTGAACATTGTGGGTAGCTGAGAAATAGTTGTAAAAGAATCCAAACAAACAAAACATGGGATTCATGTAGAATTGTATCTAAAAAATGAAAAATAAATCCATATTTGGAGAAGATAATAATTAATTGCCCCACTAATTGTATATTTTGATTGAGGCTATTAAATTAATTGAGTGGCTTTATATTTAAAGTATAGCTTACGATCACAGCTTTAAAATGCAATACAATGCTTTTCTCTGAAAATATAAAAGAATATCATTTTTTTTAAACATACAAATCTAAATTAAGATTTATCAGCCAGCCAATATGGGAGGGAAAGGTCTAGAACGTTAATGTGTCCTTGATCATGTCATTTGTCTAATGACAATCTCAGTGAWTCCTAAATTTGTGGGGAAACATTGATAATTATTAACCATTATAATGTACCAATACATTTCATTTGATGAGAATCAAGAATAAAACTGGTGGAAGATATTGTTCTGCAATAAATAAATAGCAAATAAACAAGAGTAGATCTTAAACACATTTCCATCATTGTTTTCTTTTTTGCCAACAAGGACATTTTGACCTCAAATTTAGACCTATTGATTAAAATCAACAGCATAATTCAAAACAAAATGAATGGGCTGCTGCTTCCTGAATCACGAATCTGACATGTCAGTTTGTAAGTAGATTGTTGTAGTAGGCAAATACTGTATGAATTKAGGATTAGAAAATAATATTTATAGCATTTGCCGAAGAAAAATGTAATTTCAATTAAAGAAAATTAACACGTGTCTGCTGTCAGAAATATGTAAATGATAGCCTACACAATAATTCTTATCACATAGCTGAAACGGAATGCGATGGGTTCGTAAAGTTGACAGTCCACATTTTAAGATGTAGGCTATACGGTATTCGAGCATGTTCTAATATAAWAATCAGTTTTCAACGGAACGAAATCAAACAAATGTGATTCAAATACTATGCTGCCTTGTGGTTGACTATTTGTACGTTATAATAGGCTCCAGAAAATGTGTATGGATGATAGAATATTGTTATTTCTTAGACATAATACAGGCTTCACTGAATAAACAACGAAGGCAATTGATTTTTTTTAATCAATGTATCATTAATGGTAACATAACTGATCATTTATGAGAACGATAAACACAACAAAACAATAAACATCATTTAGAATATTAGTGTAGAGCCAAAATGCAAATCAAAAAGCTGCTGTTTGTATAGAATAAGCCTGGCTATTTTATTAGATTCAGTCCATTATTTTAGCATTGTGATGTGCTTGCTGATTAGTGTTTTTTTAGACCAAAAAAATCATGATTTTTAAATACATTTAACCTATGGGGCGGCAGGTAGCCTAGTGGTTAGAGTGTTGGGCCAGTTGCTAGATCGAATCCCCAAGGTAAACATCTGTCGTTCTGCCCCTGAACCGTTCTGCCCCTAAATCATTGAACAAGGAACAAACCCACTGTTCCTAGGCCATCATTGTAAATAAGAATGTGTTCTTAACTGACTTGCCTAGTTAAATAAAGGTTTAAAAAAAATGTATCAACATCATGGAAATATAATGTTGACAGTTAAATCTATCCACATAGGCCAATTTTACACTGAATTGAAATAAAATATTTGACATACACATTTAAGTAATCTTTTCTCTTATCCTCAGCAATTCTATGCACACTGGCAGATTTTTCACCTAGTCTGCTCGGGGATTCGAACCAGCAACCTTTCGATTACTGGCCCAACGCCTTATCTGTCTTTTAGAAGACAGACAGACGAGTCTGCATTAAGACAAACTCCCAAACTCAGGATGAATCCTCTCATGACTATTATCAGTAGAACAATCTAATTTTACCACTGTGTTGTTCCAGGATCGGGTGTGTTCTTTTCCACATGCACAGAGTAATCACGTATAATTTCCCTGAGATAAGGGTAAGTTACAATACAGGCTACAATAAATCATTGGAGATCATTTCCATTGTAAATAAACACTCTGCTCACAGGCACATGGTTCCACACAGAGGCAACGCTGTCACCCTGGCACACACAGTGCGATCGGCTCTCCAGAGGTATCCCTGGTGATCCAGAGGTATCCCTGGTGATCCAGAGGTATCCCTGGTGAATAAGAGCGATACTTCTTCCTCAGCATCCTCAAATAACTCCACACGGGCATGTTAATGACCTCAAATTGCTACATTACAGCCACAATTAAACAAAGGAATCCCAAAGGTGTTGGGAGCTGTTGTGTCACTGTCTGTACAGGCCAACACATCTCTCCAATCTCCATTTATTTCCCTAAGAAATCAGCGGGGCCACCTTGGCTTGGCATCGAAACTTCATTCATCTCCAGAAATAGATTCCGGTGGAGAGCAAAATCAAATTCTCATTTGGAAGGCAGGAGAGAGAGGCAAGAGAGTGAATGCAAGAGGTACCTGGGAAGGCTAACCTCTGGGTGAACCCAGTGCATCTGATAGTTTTACTATTTGTCTGTGACATTGACAGCTAAGGGGGAGATTAGAACCGCCCAGCCTGGGCTTCCCACTCTGCATGCTGTCTATGTAGACTGTTACCAGCCCATTTTCTTATGGAATATGCCAGGAAGGGCCAATTATGCAGGTACTAGATTACATTTCGACCTGGCGAAATGTGGACGCTATACTGTCCATTAGGGGCAATGTGAGCGCCTATTATGTCTAGGAGGCTTGCTAGTGCGTTGTGGATCGGTATGGTGAACGGGCGTTTAAACCGCAGGCTCCAGCTCCGAAGGTCGCGTTTCCAATCCCAGTGCCGCCTTTCCCAAATCTTAATCCTTAWTTTAACCACTCGGAATGAATTCCTAACCTTATATTTTTTACTACAAAACATAGGAACGCGACATTTTCACATATGTTTATGTTGGGGTGGTGCTAGAGATGATGAATATGAAGTAGAACATTTAAATTACGCCGCGGGTTGGTGCTTTGTTCGAGAATGGGTGGACTGTTACACATCGATATTCTCACTGCCTGTTTTCTCTGTGTGTTTTACCAAAGACTTACACCAGAGGGGAGAGGTACTCTAATTAAGAAAAACAATTAACCAAGGGAAGTTAAGGAGAAAGCTGAAACAAAAGAGATTTTTACAGGAGGAGACAGAAAACAACATGGCAAAGCTTGGAGTGGGGGCGAGGAGACGTGAGTGATGGATGCCCCTCAGTTAGACAGTCAAAATCCCCCCTTCAAGCAGTCCTCTCCTCTTGCTAGGCAGCATGAGGAGAGAGAGAGAAGAGAGAGAGAGAGAGAGAGAGAGAGAGAGAGAGAGAGAGAGAGAGAGAGAGAGAGAGAGAGAGAGAGTTGGAGATTAATAGTCTAAACAGGGAGAGAGGGTGCAGAGGGAGAGCGAAGAAGGAGAAAAGGAGCAGAGAAAGAAACGACTAGCATCTGCAGCAGCACAGTAGCCCCGGGGGAACAGAGTGAACCTTTGAACCCCGATGGCTGGGCCAGCATGATGGCGAGCCTGTTCCAGTCTTGTAATGTGTTTCTCAACGACTACAGCACAGGAGGAGAGTGAGGGAAAAGGAGAGAGTGAAGGAGAAAGGGGGGGAAAAGATGGTCATTAACATGTTATGTGCGTCCTGCAAGTGCACCAATGAACACTGGAAAATGAATCTCCCAGCAGCTCTGTTTTCTGAAGGGTGGGTATTTCCAAGTCAAAGAAACGTAGATCTATGGAGTTTCCATGGGCAGCCAGATCAATATTCTAGACAGGGTTACTCTAGACCAGGGATGGGCACTTTGATGGAGGTGGGGGCCACCAAAAATCTGAACTCATCATMAGGGGCCGCAGTGGCTCACGGGTCTGCGTACCCACATCCATAACCACACATGAGGTCAGAGCCGGTCCTAGCCAAGTTTAGATAGCTGGCCYCTAGACTAATTTACCAATCTAAAATATTTTGGCTGTCAGTGACTGACATAACAAGAGAAAAACTGCTTATGCCCAACCAAATTTCGAAATTGCACCTTGTGTTTTCTACTATTCTAACTCTCAACAGTAAGTTGAGACCCCGACTGAGTTCCCGTGGGCCGCCAGTTACCCAGCCCTGCTCAAGACAGGTTCGGACGTTTGACAGGTCGACCAGCTAAGAAGCCAGGGGTCAGAAGTTCACTAAGTGGATATAGATAGCATGGCCACTTACTGTACAGGGAGATCCAGGTCTGTTTCTCACCGAAGTGCTGTATGTAATTCAGCGAAGTACCAGCTAAAATAAAAATTATCTGTATCTGAGGTATAACAGCTTCCTCCACTAAAACCACATACTATACAGAGGCCATTCAAGGTCTTGCTACAGCCCCACATATCTGTATTTATTTTGTTRTGTGATACAGCTTTGACTGGGCCAGGAATCTCTCGAGATATTCTACCCAAAAACCTTTATTTTTTATTTTCTTTCATGTAATTTTGTTCTCAATAGCATAGTTATAATATAAATGAAAGTACTCCTTTTGAACTCTTTCTGCAATAAATTAAACCAATCAAAACTCAAACAATTTTATGCCAGCACACTCTTTGGAAATGAACATTCTAGATTGATACGCTACTGACCCAATTTAAGAAAAATGAGATACAACTGAACTAAAYTGGTTATCTTGGCCTTTTTCCTGTTGGCCGTAATTGGTGCAGGAAATAGTGTTGGCACTGGCAGAGCTGGAGCCTGCTGCCCATTGTCTCTGATATCTGTCACAGTCAGCAGACACAAGGGCCCAACGCCACCTTTATTCTCTGATATCACACAGTACCTCTGCCTTCCCCTGCTTCTAACAAACAGATCTTTCTCACCACTCAGACATGTTTGTCCATAGATCATATCCATCAAATGGATCAACAAACAGACACTAATCATCTGGTGAGATATCAATTTGAGAGATGGAGTTGGTTTCCGCTTGAACTGGTCATGTATGCTTTCAATAACAAATACGTGCACTGTGAATCGTGACGTTAGATGTTTTATTACTAAATTAATAATCGAGACCTTTTCTCCACACCTGAACAAATATGGGAGATAACAATGTATGAAAACAATCCTTATGACCACAAAAACGTTTAAATATATATAAAAAAAAATTTTTTTTACTCTGACTGCTCCTGATACAATGCTCCTGCAATACTGTCATCGCCTCGGCTACCACCAAATGGCCACAAAACAAACACACCATCCCTATACTTCTTTTAAGACAGATTGTAAACTTGACCCTGCAAAACGGCATGCCAAGGCTCATAGCACTTCGATCCCTATCTCCTGCTTCCCTCCCTCCACTTTGCAAGTCCTCCTCACACTGGGGGAGTGCTGGGTGGTGATGGGGGCTGTTGTCAACCAGACTGGGGCTGGGGTGAGGCTGCAGGCACGGTCAGGTCAACCGTGCAGTCGATGGGTGAAACACAGTTCACATTACCATGCAGACACAGAGGAAAACAATGGAGGATCCATCTGTTCCTGTCAGCCATTACAAATCTGGTGTCAGCCAGGCCACTGGACCCAGCTTTTCAAAAGTTATCTATCTGGATTTCAGCTATCGGATAGGATTAAATGTATAGAAATATAATGAATAGAACGGGACTCTCCATTCAAGTCAATGACTTGTCCATTCTATTCATTCTATTTCTATGCATTTAATCCTATCCAATTGGTGAAATCCAGATAGAGAACTTTTGAAGAACTGGGCCATGGAGAAAACAGGCCAGGCCATTTAGTGAAATAACAGTAGGTGTTATGTTTCCCGCCTGGATTGAACACACTTTTTCAACACAGGTTAGGGAGCAGAGAAGTCAAATACCAACTGTCATGGTTCTCCTCTACATAGGTGAACAGGAACTGAACCCATATCATCAATATTTTCCTATTCTTACTTTTGATATTCTTTCAATCATTGTACATTTGCTCAATTGTTTTAGGATAAAGGTTATCTTGTTTGTTATCATAAGGCTAAATAGAAAAAGGTGGGATTGTTACTGAGGCAAAAGCAAAAGTTGACCTCCTATAGGCAATTGTGGTTTGGGTGACTAGAACGCCAGTACTCCTAAAATCAGTCATGCATATCCAGCTTCTGTAATTAAACCATTAATACATTTTCTTCCTAAAATGTAATTGATTCCATTGGCTCATCATTTCATTACTTTCACACACACCTTCTTCCTTTAAAATGGACTGCCCTGCAAAGCGGGTAAAGCCATATCTGTAATTTACTCTGGCTAGTGAACAGACAGTGAACTATGAACTCCAGCTGCCCTTTGGTGCAGACAGTTAGTTCAGGAAGCAACGGTGTACAACCAATGAGGAAAAAGCACAGTCAAACAGACCTTTGAAAATAGACATTGCAACATGCTAAATTCACAAAGTGGAGAAGTTATATGTAGGAATTCCCATCATCCTCATCGCATGACACCCACTGAGAGCATGGGACACCCAAGGCTCTAGGTGAGTCATTGTGTCACTTCTGAACAACCAGTCAAGTACTACCATGTCTCATAGAACCAGAGATAGTGAAAGAGAGAGGAAGAGAGAGAGAGAGASAATGGAAGACAGAGAGCCAGACAGATAAAGGGAGAGAGATGGAACACACATGGCCCCTCAGGTACAGTGTTGTATTTCAAACTGAATTGGGAGAGGAGACCAGGGTTAGGGTTAATCAATCAGCTAATTAGCCTCGAGCTACAGAGCACACTCTGTGTGGGCTGATCTAAGAGAAACTGACTAGGGCCTCTGCCTCCCACCCGGTACACACAGATGGATTCACTGAGGGCTCCAGACTACTCTCACCACTAGAGAGAGCTCTAGGTCACCTATCAGGTCTGTGTGAACACCCCCCCCATCCTCACCCTTAGTATTCCCACCCACACTCCATTCATTCAGCAGACCCAACCACTAGAGGGCAAGCTGTTACTTGACACCCCTTCTATGTGCTGATATCTTTCAGGTTAAATGCACAGTAGGAGTCCTTATGTTCCACTTACAAACCCCAAATATAATGTAGCAAACACCCTCAGACATGCTTAGCACATAAGCACGTTGCATTGAGACACACACACGTACACAGCGCACACACACAGAACCAAGCCTTTACTCACAGTCAGAAGAGCCCTCGTCCTGGTAGTCAGAGGCCACTGACAGGTCGTCTGAGGGTGCCGAGCGGCCCAAACTGGAGCTCTGGTTGTCATCTGAACTGTCCTCCTGTCTGGACTCAGCTAGGTGGGTAAGAACACTACATCAGGATCGGGAGGCCAGGGGGAGGACTTTCAACAGCACACAGGAAATGCCCTGATATGGCCAAATGTGTTAGTTGCACAAATGTATGTCAATGGCGCACAAAATAGTTACATCCCAAGGAAGGATTCAACCATTTTATGGTGTAAAATATGCAGTCACTTACATCTGAAGGGAAACACCTGAGGATTTCTGCAAAATATAAGTGGGGATTAGTTAAATTTAGACTGCAAATTAGGTTATAAGGTTTTTCAGGTGCTTACACTTCCGTCAATGACACCAAACAGCCTACTTTGGTTTCCTGCCTCTCAGACCACAAGATATAACCTCTCACAAATAAGTACAACCTTCACCATGCACAGAGTAAAAAGAAGTAAAGGCTTCCGGTGCAGACATCTCTGATGCAGAGGCTATTCATTTCTTCTCATGTGCTTACTTTCATACATATTTTCCTTTCAATAACAAGTTTCTGAAATCAAAATGTTAACGCTTCTTTCCATCCTCAAAAAAGCTTCAGGAAATGTGAACATCTAATGTCAAATTTAAGTGACACAACTTGTTTCATTATTGTGTGTGTGCATAGGGAGGTAAAGAGGTCAACTAGGAAGAACATTCTGGTAGGCCTTACGTACCTGGAGTAGATCACCCTGAAGTTATTAAGTAAGACGTCCCGTGTTTCCCTGGCATGTTTACTGAGGTTCTCATCCTGTAGAATATCTGATACAAACAGCTCACAGTCTGAAAGACAAGACAGGCAAGTCACACATGTAATAAGTGGAAGAAAAAATATATACCTGTACACCTCAATCCTGAGAAGACGTCATATAAAATATATTATGATTTACTAAGTGGCCATTTTGGATATTTTGTCATTCATTACCTGGAGCATGAACTCTTCCAAAAATGCACATCATTTTAAGTGCCTCAAGCCATACTATGATCTTTTCCATTACAATTTCCACCTTGACATGTAATCACAAACTGTATTCCAAGTCACAAGCATATCAGAAACAATGTTATTTTTCATGCTGGCACAGGAAAAACAAGTTGAACTACAGCGCTTGTTTAGATTTCTTTATTTCCTATAATTGTAATATTACCAGTGGTGAAAGTACTTAAGTAAAAAATACTTTAAAGTACTACAGTAGTTTATTGGGTATCTGTACTTTACTGGTTTGCTTAATATAAGGAATTTGATGTATACATTTTAATTTTACTTAAGTATTACAATTGAGTACTTTTTCCACTACTGTACTTAAGTACTTAAGTACTTTTAAAACCAGATACTTTTAGACTTTTACTCAAGTAGTACTTTACTGGGTGAGTTTTACTTTTACTTGAGTCATTTTCTATTATGGTATCTTTACTTTACTCAAGTATATTAATTTTGTACTTTTCCCACCACTTAATATTACATTAAGGCGTTGACATATGCAAATGTTTGTCAAAGGGCCAAGTCAGGTTGCTCAGTAGTACATGCAAATACGGCAGARGCCAGTGTTCATGTTTGCAAACATTGACAGTTACTCTACAGTGTAAATCAGATGGCAATCTATGAGGAATATCCATAAGGAACTAACTAAAATCTGTAATATTATCTTGTCATAAAGACGATAGAATATGAAATACAGTAAGGCACATGCATAGTTATTCACAGAGCCACTGTAGATAAAAGCATAGTAACAAGTCCAGATGGTTTAATTACTTTGAACATAAATCACTGAATTCTGTAGCACATTATAATAATGTTAACATACATGTTCAGTGCCTTATTGGCAATAAAAGTTGTAGCAATTCTAAACTATCAGTAGGCCTACATATAGCAGTAAAGTTATACAATGTGTCCTCTTACAATGATTCTAGTTATAAGAAAGACAAATATATCGAAAATCGCACAGTATATGATTTTCTATTCCATCCTTATGATAATAGTCTTACATTAAATCATACTGCTTAAAATCAATAGAAATATATATAACATTACCATTCAAAAGCCTCCTAACTTCTTCAGAGACTGTCCCCATCCTTCCCTCAAAGTGCCAGAGGAATTTTCGGACAAATGTTGATAAAGTCAATCAAAACTATACTTTTGTGAAAAGTTATGGAATCTGTGTGGACCGGACTCCTGTCATTTTGTAACTGTTCCCTGCTTGAAATGAAAGCATGTGGATACTCACACACTATACTAATACACTCATGCAACACCTGTACACTTTTGTTACAAAAATTATTTCCGTGCATGCATCTAATGCAAAATCAGAATTGCAAAAATGGGGCGGAGCAT
Source organism: Salvelinus sp. IW2-2015 (assembly GCF_002910315.2). Classification (NCBI taxonomy): domain Eukaryota; kingdom Metazoa; phylum Chordata; class Actinopteri; order Salmoniformes; family Salmonidae; genus Salvelinus; species Salvelinus sp. IW2-2015. Next base: position 10,646,367 of record NC_036858.1, read on the forward strand.
GATGTGACTCAATGCTTCCTCTGAATTATGTTATTCAGTTAGGGCTATATCACCTCGTCACATCAGTTTGTTCAAAGTCCCTGTATGCATCCAACTTCAAGTATGAGTAAAGCCTTTGTTCACACTGCAGGCCATAATGCTCAATTCAGGTTTGTTTTTCACATTCATTTTGGAATACTGACTGTACAAACTGCAAGTTAGAAGTTACCAAATCGAATGTGTGTTCAGCCACCAGTAACTTGCTAACATGGATACGCTAGTTGTCATAGTAACGAAGGGTGTTGTGCAGTATTGTAGACTGATTGGGTGGAGGTGTTTGTGCTTTCTACCAAAGACAGTACGATCACGCTTGTAGGCAATATCATGGCGACGTTGATTAGCCAAACTCATGCGCAGAAACACGTCTAACAGAGAAAAAGATTTTAAAAATAAACACGTCTAACAGCCGTCTCTCGCTGAACTGCGCGTGTGCAGGCCGTCAAATCAAAGGCACTCCTTCGATATAAAGTTGTTTTTGACGAAAATGAAAACGTGTCAGTTTATCACTTTCAGAAATTGGAGTAATAACATGTTCAACTACTTAAGAAAGGTTGTACCTTTAGATTTCGAGAAAATCAACAGCTAAGGAATCGTTTTTCACTTCTCTAATTGATTTTTTGCGATGTTGCGTCTATGGGTTTAGAAACTCTAGCTGTGTTCGAATACCAATACTAACATACTGTATACTAATACATACTTAATGAGTATATACTACATACTATATACTCAATTTACGTCACAAATAGTACGGTTACCGCGGTTAGTATGAGTATTCGAAAACAGTTCGTCTTCCTATCACTTAGGGTTGCCATGTTCGTAATTTTCCAGATTTGGCCTACTTTGAAAACGATGTCACGGGTGAAAATTTATCGGTTGCAGGTTTTTGGGCTACTTTTAAATTACACAGCGGCCGCCATGGCATTTCTCTTTAAAAATAAATAAGTGTATAATATTTCACTGTGACCCGCTGCTAATGACTATCAGGCAGTGAGGCACGCTGTTACTGCGTGATTGAGTGGTGGGGAGGGCACTGCAGTAGGAAGTTTATGTTGCGTTTATGTGCTAGTCAGAACTAGGAAACTCGAAGCTGCTAAACGGTTGTAGTTATACACGTGCCGCGTTCAACGAATCATCAAGTCGGAAATTTCCGATTTTCCTAGTTRCGACTAGCATTTAACACAGCAAGAGTCCACTATTGGCTGAGTCACGTGAGTGAGAGGAGACAGAGCAGCACGCGCGCACCACTTGTAAACTTGTTAACCAGTTGTAGGTAGGATATTTGGAGACACCTATTTTCAACCCTTTCTCCATAAAACGTATCAACACGCTAGAACTGATGCGCATCAACAAATAACGGCGACAAAGCACTGGAAAACGACTTTGGGCGCACTAGAGCGCATTAGATAAATTCGCACGGAGGTGGTCTAAACTCCATTCTAATGTCGACTGCTTATGGAAAAGTGTTTTATGCATGATCAGTTATGGGTCTCGGTGGCTGCGTGAGTGGAAATTTGAAATGGAAGTTATGGAACTCCTCATGTSCTTCTGTTATGGGGAAAAGTCTCAATGATACTGACATTAAATGTGGATAATGATACATTTGCATCTGTTGGCCATCATTTGCATCTGTTGGCCTCCGGAGTGGCGCAGCGATCTAGAGGCGTCACTACAGACCCGGGTTRGATCCCAGGCTGTATCACCGTCCCATAGGGCGGTGCACAATTGGCCCTGTGTCGTCCGGGTTAGGGAATGGTTTGGCCTGGGGGAACTTTACTAGTAAAGTCATTGTATAATAAGAATTTGTCTTTAATTGACTTGCCTAGTTAAAAAAAAAAAATGGCCTATTAATGTAAATGCCATTGTAGGCTACCATTTGATACAATAAATATGTTGAAATGACCATATCACGAGTCATTGAAAATCAATTTGTTCCACTTGTGTAGTCTACCTGGAGCTGGCAAACAGATTTAATAAATAGCCCATAACTCCAGTTTATTGTTGTTGTAGCCTTGTGTTATTATGCAATTATTAATGGCCATGTTTAGTTAATTGGAAGTTATCGAAGCTCTATCGTCAAATGTATGCCCTGCTAAAGTTGCCCCGGTCAACTGTAAGTGCTGTTATTGTGAAGTGTACGGGACCGCCAAGTGCTGAAGCGTATAAAAATTGGCTGTGCTTGGTTGCAACATTCACTACCGAGATCCAAACTGCCTCTGGAAGCAACGTCAGCACAATAACTGTTCGTGTGGACCTTCATGAAATGGGTTTCTATGGCTGAACACCGCACACAAGCCTAAGATCATCATGCGCAATGCCAATCGTTGGCTGGAGTGGTGTAAAGCTCACTGCTATTAGACTCTGGAGCAGTGGAAACGTGTTCTCTGGAGTGATGAATCACGCTTCACCATCTGGCGGTCTGACGGACAAATCTGGGTTTGTCGGATGCCAGGAGAATGCTACCTGCCCCAATGCATAGTGCCAACTGTAAAGTTTGGTGGAGGAGGAATAAATGTCTGGGGCTGTTTTTCATGATTTGGGCTAGTTCCAGTGAAGGGAAATCTTAACGCTACAGTGTACAATGACATTCTAGATTATTCTGTGCTTCTAACTTTGTGGCAACAGTTTGGGGAAGGCCCTTTCCTGTTTCAGCATGACAATTTATTTTTTTATTTTATTTTATTTTACCGTTATTTTACCAGGTAAGTTGACTGAGAACACGTTCTCATTTGCAGCAACGACCTGGGGAATAGTTACAGGGGAGAGGAGGGGGATGAATGAGCCAATTGTAAACTGGGGATTATTAGGTGACCGTGATGGTTGAGGGACAATGCCCCCATGCACAAAGCGAGGTCCATACAGAAATGGTTTGTCGAGATCAGTGTGGAAGAACTTGACTGGCCTGCACAGAGCCTGCAAACCAGGCCTAATTGCCCAACATCAGTGCTCGACCTCACTAATGCTCTTGTGGCTGAATGGAAGTAAGTCCCCGCAGCAATGTTCGAACATCTAGTGGAAAGCCTTCTCAGAAGAGTGGAGGCTGTTGTAGCAGCAAAGGGTGGACCAACTCCATATTAATGCCCATGATTTTGGAATAAGATGTTCAACGAGCAGGTGTCCACATACTTTTGGTCATGTAGTGTATTTCTCAAGGAAGAATTTTGTAGTGAACATATTATTAATACTTAATTTAGTGATTGGAATTATGACCCCATCCTCAGTAGCCCATTCCAGCAGGCTTATGGGAAACACAAGCACTTCTTACCTCGAAATCGCCTGSCATTCAGCAAGCTGCTAAATCGTTCTGTTTACATCTTGCCTTATAGGCTACTGAAATTAGATGTAGGCCTATCGTTGGCTATATCATAAACCCAGATTTTTAGTCTGTAGTCTATGCCCATTGAAATGACAAGTCAATCTCGCAAATGGCCATTTATAATGGTTTGTAGTCTTAAAATCTTGCACATAATAACGGCACAATTGCCAGAAAATAGCCTAACATCAAATTTTTTAGTTTGTACAATTGTTTCTTGAGAAATGTCAAATTTCAATTTTCATCACTCAAAATCTCCTGTCGGTTTATCTATAGTTATGCACATGAGCTAAATTAATTTATTAACAATTGTAATCCTGGTTTGAGCCCTGAAAAGCCGTTGTATATCAGACCATATACCACTGGTATGACAAAAACATTATTTTTTTTATTGTTCTAATTACGTTGGTAACCAGTTTATAATACAACGAGGGTTTGTGCTATATGGCCAATATACGGCTAAATCCAGGCACCCCGCACTGCATTGTGCGTCAGAACAACCCTTAACCGTGGTATTTTTATTAACTAGACAAGTCAGTAAAGAACAAATTCTTATTTACAATGACGGCTTAGGAACAGTGTGTTAACTGCCTTGTTCAGAGGCAGAACAACGGATGTTTACCTTGTCAGCTCGGGGATTCGATCTCGCAACCTTTTTCAACTTTTCGGTTACTGGCCCAACGCCCTAACCACTAGGCTACCTGCCGCCCCTATTGGCCATATACTTCACCCCCTCGGGCCTTATTGCTTAAATATGATTTTATTCTAAGGATTCAAAAAACATCTTATTGAGATATTATCCCATTTAAAATGTGTTAATTACGCATCCCCCACCAATCAATTTAACTAACGTGATTGCTATGGGTCTGCTGAGAGAGAATTGAATTTTTACTTCAACACATAAATCATTGAATCTAAATTGGATGAAAATGAAAGGCTTTTGCCACAGTTGCATGTCTGTCTGTTGACCTCTGCCCATTCATCTCTCTTTGACCTGTCATTAGGATTATAACTATGGTCTGTTCTGGTGTGCTCTCTGAGGCCCACAGGAAATGAATGATCAGCACACTCAGTTAACTCTCTTTTCATAACCAGCTAACCTAATGAACCATATGATACATCAACAAATGTGATACACAGTACACATTGCAAATTGTTTTAATATTCTCATAATTACATTTATTTTGAGTATGTTTCAGCTACAAATATGACTACACACTGTTCATTTTCCCCCAAAGATCCTGTATACTAGCATTTTAGCTTGATATCCCATTAACCCTGTAGCCTTTACACAGGAAATCAGATGAGGTCAGGGGGAGAGGAATTCCAGTGATGTAATTGTCCCTTTGACCCGTGTTTCACTGTCCCCCCAGCCATGCTCCTGTGAGGGCTAGAGGAACCAGCCTTCCTTCCTCCACCACCTGCCTGCTGGGCTCACACATATGAAAGGACAGGCCCTTTGTAATCCAGCAGGGATTACACCACCCAACATTGCAGCGCTGAAAGAGTGACAAAAGCCCTGTATCAAACGCAACCCAGGGCTGCTGAGGGGAACCTGCTATGATCTCCCACTACCAACACTGTCACGACCACCTCTCATCTCCTCAAGAAAGCCCTTTAGCATTCGCTCCCCCTGTCTTCTACCCTCTCATCTCTAGTGCCAGGCTTCTTTATCTGTGCATTCCTTTCCATTTCCATTGCAGTGGGGGAGGGACAGAAGGGAGGGACATTGGGGAGGGACAGTCTCTGATCTGATAGAGCCAGGAGAGAGAGAGTCAGGAGAAACCTGAGGGTATCTAGAGTGTGTGTATATCCACCCCCGCACTTCACTCTCAATACATACATTCTCAAGATGGGCAGGCAGGCACCAATGCATAAGGGTAAAAGGACAAATAGTATTGGGTGTATGATGGTTTTACTATCTCTTCGAAACGCAGTGCTCATATGGACCTAACTAGTTGAGGAGACATGGGCAGTTTGACCATCAACATGGCCATTTGCTTAAAGGTCTTCGTCTGCTTAAAACACCTCACGACTTATGTAAAAGAACTATTGAAAGGACTTTTGGGTTAATTCTTAAGAGTCTGCAAATGTTTACATTTTAGAAGAGGGTGAAAAGAGGTAGTTTGCTTTAGGGATTTCCCTAGGGAATCATTGTATTCCCCTTCCACCCTTTGCTCAAATATATGAGAGAGAGGGGGAGGGCTGTGGGTTGGTCTTGGAAGGTAGTAAGATGTGACGCGAGATGAAGAGCACCAGAGTCAGGTGTAGCGCTTATGCTAGATCTGTTGTTGAGAACCTTGCGCATTCAGTCGGTCAGTTAGGTATTGACTGAGAAAAGTATAGGCTTGAGTCACTCTAATCAATTAAGATAGAAGAAAATCATGCCAAACCATATTCAAAACCATGGTGTAGCTGTCTTTGCATAACTTGATTCACCACAGTGTGTGCTGTGCTGGAGAACGTTGTCTTTTACGGAACAATTCCCTATCTCTGATATACATAACAACTGTATACATTTTCACTGTTCAGACATTGTCCCTTGAAAAAGACGAATCTGCGCTATTTCCACCCTCTAGTAAAATAAAAGCAACATTTTGCACAGGGGTATGGATTGTGGATTGAGAGACTGGAAGGACACAAGGAGTGTGTAGCTGCTTCCGATCCTGCATGTCACCGCTTCTCTCTGTCCAGCAGTGGCATGTATTCATGAACGCCAAGGGAAGCCAGGCTTCCCCAAAAAAAATWACCAAGAAAAAAAACATATTAAATTAATTTATCTTTCTGGGTTTCATAATTTACCTTAAATTCGCAAGAGGCTGGATGTATCTCACCAGAGAAGGCATCCGAGCGAGCGAAACAGCGCTCCTCTGTATGTGTAGGCCATATATCTGACGCTGTCTGGTCATAAAGAGTATGACATTGTTGTCATAGCGTTGAATGCAACGGAAGCCAGCGTGCGTTTGGCCTCCCTTGATAATAAAAGTATAAAATAATAGTCAATCAGCGTTGAGCTAAACTGAGTGAGCTCAACTGTGAATGGTCCTGGCGCACTCAAAAAAAAGTGTCAAGGGAAGCCAGTTTGGATTTGGCTTCACTCCAATCACATCGAGAGCATACGCCACTGACAGTATCTTGTTGTGAATCTCGTTGTGTTGTAGTCCTACGGATTCTAGCTAGCTAAAATTGTCCCTTTCCTAAATTAGCCATGGACAGAGATAGGGATTTGGACTTGTGGTTTTACTTAATTCTCCGTACTGGCCAATGATTATAATGGAGATTCTGAGAAGATGTATGTTCAATATGTAGCTAAATGTAGAAGGCTAATGTTAACTAGCTAAAGTTTCCCATTAAAGGAAGTTAGGCTAGCAAGCCAGCTTTTTAGCCAGTTAGCCTAGGACCACAAAAAATTTAAGTGTGTAATTTATGACAGAGTGATAGATTGTTTCTTCAACATGAKAGAGAGGCAACATGTTTTTTCTACTTGCACAAACGCACATGCACGCACGCACAAACACACACATACACACAGAAATCAGAACCATGGACAGCCACATTATATGTAACTTAAGTTGATTGGGCTAAATTGTTTTTGGTATATTTTAGTTGTCACTGTGTTAGACTAAGCAGAGGTGATTTGATGATGTTGAAATGTTGAAGTTGAAATGGTGCTGGAATAGTGGAGGCAGCTCCTGTTTTCTTTGCGACTTGCAGTAACTCTATGTGGTTCTAAATCAATAGTTGTTTAGTCGGAAACATTAACTTGGTTGAACATGCTGTAGGTCATGTAACTGTTTGTTACATGCAGAATGCTTTGTGGACCTCACTTGACAGAGGTTGCTCTCCAGTTTTGTGATGAAACACAGGTGTGGTTGAATTTATTCTGCCACTGTGTCATCTCATTGTCTCGGGCCTTAGGCCTATATATCACGGTGGCAAGGCATATGAACTAACAGGTTACAGAGCAAACAACGCAATTATCACAACACATAGGTTGTAATATGGCTTTTTTTCTGGCTTCCCCAGTGATTTTACCCACTGCTGTCCAGTTAATTGGAACACAAAGCACAGCGAGGTCGATGGGAGAGAGTGGTGGAGAAGGGGGTTGCTGTCTATCTCAGCCAACACTCCGCCTTCACTGCACACTGGAAATTGACTGGGGAACCAGCAAGCGAGACCGACAGACTGTCACTGGGAAAATGAACTGTCACCTCTCATTTCTCAAACTCCTGGCAGCATCGAATTGGCCCGCTTTGAACCATGTGACGCAACACTGATTGAGCTCTGCTGTCTCCATTTGGAACAATACAACTGTTTTTTAAATGAATGGAAAGAGGCCCTGCAGCCGAATGAGGGTGGATGTTCTGTGACAGCATTTTAGCCTTATTCTACTCGACCTGCCATGGTTACAATCGTCTCGTTTCACCACCCCTCATTATTTCCATAGCGCTGCTTCGTTACTCTGCTTTTCTCCCGTTCCTGTTTTTCTTACGCCAAACAGCCATGGTGAACTGACAGGCACACAGTGGCAAACTATTAGGGTTGCCATTTGGATCCTGGAGGCAATTCCAGAAAGTATCAAGACGTTAACCCTGGCCCAGCCACTTGTCCCTCCTGGTTAGCCTGCATATAGGGTAGAGAATGAATGCAGTTGCTGGAGCACTCATGAGGGGTTGGCCTGCAAGTTGGCTTGGGGATGCAGATATGAATGAGCCTCCCAAGGAGGAGGATGATTTTTGGAGACACTTACCTTGGCTCAAATGAACCACTGTCACAACAAAGGAATCACGCAGAAGCGGGACATGTGCCATTCTCTTTGAGGCCTACTGAACACCTGTAAGAAGCTTTTATCCTGGTTCTAAAATGTTTAGGATACCACCCTGATTTCTGCCTCGATAATCAACAAAAGGGATCTCTCTGTGCTGCCCCTGAACTCCCCAATCCCCAACCCCCTAACCTATGAATACTGTATCCAGTTCAGATCCTTTGAAGCCTGCTGTCCCTGCCTTGAAGCCTGCTGTCCCTGCCTTGAAGCTTGGTGTCCCTGCAGTGTGACGTGCCACAGTGGAACCAGAGACCAAGGAAGTGAGCCAGGCATTCAACTTGTAAAAGAGCTTGCAACAACTGCAACCAGCATGGGGCTCACTATTCATTTCTTTGGTGTCAGAAAATGTTACAGTGAAGAGATAACGATGTTCAAAAAAATGTTACTAAATGTTGACTTGTTGCTCTGTATTATCGGTCTTTATGTTTCAGCTGGCATTCATGCTATAGCTTACGCCATTACCATTGTACCTAGTAGTATTCTCTGCCTGCGTTTCTGCCTTTTGCCTCTCTGTGTTCATTGCATGTTAAATCCCTGGCCCTGCTTGTTTTACGTTCTCCAGTTAGAGCTGTAGTGCCACACTGACAGGCTGGTGAAAAATCATCCTCCATCTCCCTGGTTGAACATCTGTCTCCATGGTGCTGGCTCCTCCATTGCTGGCTGTGACGCAGGTGGAGAGCCCAGTGGGAGGTCTGAGGTATTACCGAGTGAGAGGACAGGAATCACACCTCTGGGTTCAAGTCCTGCACTTAGTCCRTTCCCTGTTTTTGTTGGACCTGTCAACCTTCACTATATCTACCGCCATCACCTCCCAAGGCCCCATTGTGACTGTCAGGGTAGAGAAAAGATACATGGCAACTAACCCGACATATTCTCTTTGGTGACTGTAAAGTTTAAAGTGAAACGATGATTGGTTGAAAATCTATCAATTATTGACGCCAATTGCTAGAAGAGAACGTAAAACCTKATTCAGATGTATTTCAAATCATCATGGCTTGCCTGATGACTGTTTGTTTCAAACAGTCTGATGGGGCAAATGGGAGGAAGAGAGTCAGTTTCAAAAAGAGACAACGAGGGAGAGGACCACATGGGTTGTGGCAGGAGGCAATGAGGCAGATAGGTCTTTTAATGGAATGATCATCATCAAGCACCAGTTCCCTCTTTGTTAATAATTCATGGTAAAAAAAAATGTAAGGAACTATGATGACACTACAATTGTCTAATAAGCCATACAATATGTAGATGAAAAAATATCCCCTGCCGCTTTTTAGTCTTGAATATTAAAAGCAAAGAAAAGGAAGAGGGGGAGACCTTCAGTTGACTCGTCGAAGCCATTCTGGTGTCCTGACAGATTGACTAGAGGCCTTTGTGAATCCATTTGTGGGTGAACTTTGAATGAACCTCAGCTTTGGGGGAGAGGGCACTGACAGGCCAGTGCCGCTGGGGCAGGAACTGTGCAAACCTAACACCCAGTGCAAATATTGAGCCTGCCTATAACATCAGGAGATGAAACAGGGTTGTCAAGCCCCTGCCAGCTTTAAGGAAGAGCTGAGGGCAGCATACAAGGTTCAACTATAAATTTAGCTCTAGTGGTGGTAGAAGATTATCCAATTACTTTTCTAATGAACTATTATAGCAATCAGAAGAGAAAGTGGCAAGTGTAAGTGAGAACCTGTACCAATTGTTTGTGGATCTCAGGGCATGGCATTTGTGCATAGCCAAATTGAATTTGGGTAACAAATCTAGTGTGAAACCTGGCACCCTGAAGTTTGTTGTCATGTTTAGAAACCCTGGGGATATTCTGAGGTGAAGAGGTCATTGGTAGCCACCCCATGTGTGGTYAAAGACTCCTCATGTCACATTATGCAAAGGAAAAGAATGGGTTAAACTCAACAGCAATGAAAGACAGAACATTATATATTTGTTAAAGTTTAATTTTGTAAAAACTATTATATAGAAATCAGTAATATGTGATTGTCTATGAACTGCATTTCAATGAAAATTCCATATTTTTCCATCTGATTCCTAATTTCATGAGTAGGCAGATATAAAACAGTTTCAACAACAGTTAAACAATGTTGACTTCCAAAATACTATTTGCGTAGAAAGAACATCGAAGAACAATTCAATTAGTTCCATAGATTTAGATTTTCTTATCCTTATTGTCACATTCAATAAATACTTTATAGCCTACTGTATGGGAACATTTCATTCGCTCACAAATGTACAAATCAGCACAAATACAGACTTTTCAAAACAAACATTTTATTTTTAACTTCTCACATAATTATCTAAATMTATTTGTAGAAAATACCCGTAAATAGTGCAAACATGAAACTAAATTGTTTGCAGAAATTAGTGCACCTAAACCCTGTAAACCTGCAGTYTCCTTGAAAATGTGACAAGTAAAGTGCAGCACCATGAGTGCGGTAATTCAAATGTTATTTGTAAAACGATTGCTTTATGCGGTCTTCGAGCTTGGTGACACATCAGGAGATGAGGCGATCTCTCCCAAATCATTTGCCGGTACTGCTGTGTTTAGAAAGACCGTGCCTGCTTTCTCACGCTTTTTCTGCTTCATCCTGCGGTTTTGGAACCAAATTTTCACTTGAGTTTCGTTGAGCTCGAGAATAGCGGCAACTTCCACTCGCCGGGCCCTGGTCAGGTACTTGTTGAAATGGAACTCCTTCTCGAGCTCTGTCAGCTGCTTTGTGTTGAAYTTGGTACGGATTACATTCTGTTGACCAGGGACTCCATATTCTGAAACTGTAAAAGTTAATGAATGAATGAAGGAACTGATGGAATAAKTWGAATTTTAAATTAAGGAATGAAAARAGGAATAAACTGTATTATGATTATGTGATGATTGTGAGCAGCCAAGCAAACAGATTCTGTATTTGATCATTTATTTTACGCACCACGGCACATTTTACGCAATAACATGCAAAGCACAAACATTGATTAGGCAGTGTCTCTATAATTTACTCATATATATATATATATATATTGTAATGTTGTCTATAAATTACCCTTTGTCATGACAGTGTTATTTATGACCATGTCCCAGGAGCTAACAAACCTGTTTTAGGGGGATTCCTCTTAACTTTCATCCAGTCGAAAGTTTTTGAAGTTAAATCTGCATTGAAATCATCCGAATCCTTATCACTATATTGGGAAGGAACTAATCTCGAGTAAATACTCTCCAAGTATTCTTGTTGCCCCTGTTCTCCACTGCAAAAGTGCAGATACTGGCTGCTTGGTGCAGACCCTGGCTCACTGTTCCCTTCGGCCAGGGGGGGCATGTTCGTTCCAATGGCTGACACAGGAATCCCAGGCGACTGAATGAAACCTCGTTCTTGTTCATGAATTAGAGCGTATTGATGAGGTCCATAATCCAAGTTTGGCCCTGTTGGCGAGCCATACACCGAGTTTCCCGTTGAGCCAAACTGGAGATCTATATGATGTAGCTGGGGCTGGTGGAGAGGGTGGCTCYAAGTCTGGTGCACCGAAGAACCGCCAACTAACCGCCCATCCGACACAAAACTATCACTTGTTGCGCATGAATTGGAAGATAAGGAGGACATGTATCCATGGTTTAAATTGTGGTATCCGGCATTGGCGTTGAATATGTTAGTCCCCCTGTTACAAATGGTATAATCTAAGTAAGAGTTCATCCTGTATTGTTATGGCAAAATTAATGAAGACGGGTCAGTCCACCTTAATTGCTCTTCCCTGTGCCCTACAACCTCTAGGTAGTATGTCAAATCTGTAAAACTGCCTACCAGGCTCATATCACCTTAGTYACAGACCATGTGACTCACTTTACGCCAATGGCAATTGGGACCTATAGCAGTTTGTCAGGTCAGGATCGTCCATCAAACGTCTCACATTTACATGACAAATGCTTCAGTCAAACTCGCCCATCAATCTGATAAGAACACAAACACGTCACACCACTTCTGCAAGGACCTTCTGGTCAGAGTGAGGGAGAACGATAGTCTGAAAAAGTGAAAGATTTTGAAATTATTTCAATTTCGTCTCTCGTTAATTTAGAGTTTGAAGCAAACAGTTGATTGGATGGTCTATGTGATCGAAATAGTATTTTGGCTGTGCTTTTTTAACAGTATTATAAGAGTAAAAGTAAGTTTAGTGAACTGAAATGTTTCCATTGTCATTCATGCAGTTAACAAGAGGATATAAGATTGGTGTATAATACCAGGAGTCCTCTATGAGAATTATGTTGCCCAATGTGTATAAGTATAGCAGCTCATGTGAATTACTTGATTAGCTCGGCGTGTTCTTCTGTCTGAGAGCTAATTTTACAGAGGAGTCTTGAAATTAATGCGACGATCAATCTTCTGCTCCTCTAAACGCTTGACAGCTTGTTCTCCAATTTGCTCGAGAGAGAACAAAGAACAGCCTAAATCATTGTGCCTTTATGGACTTTTAACAATTTATTATTGCATATAATCTTTACCAGACTATACCTAATGTGGCCTATTTCATTTGACATATTTMAATATATTTTGTATGTATTTTACTCTAACTAGACACATTTAGACTATAAATAGGTAGAGCAAGCTCTTTTTGATAACAAGATGTGCAAGAAAACAGTTCTGCAGAAAGTCTGACCAACAAATGCATTTATTCAACAATATACAGAAATTATTCGTCAGCATAGCCTACACATGCATTTCAAAGGGTATCCAAAAGGATTTCACAATTAAATTACATTTTGAGGAACATTGATTCAACTGTCCCTGAAGCATAAGAGTCTGTCTGTAAACACTAAGCCCTATGATAAAAAATAACAAAATACATTACATTCCCATAAATTAAATTAATAAATAACATATAAACAACATTGTAATAAATATGTTTGTAATATTCCAATGCACACAGTTGGGTCATGACCTGCTCCACTTATAAAAGTGCATAATGTCAAGTCTTGTACAAAAACATAAGTGAGAAAAGTTTTTGCTTGATATTGATTTAAATTAAATGTTTTACATTACCCGGTGGTTTCATATAATTAAATAATTTCAGGTTTATACTATATGGATAAGAAATCAAAATAGAAAAACAGAACTGTCCAACAGGATCGAATAGCCTATGCAGGTGCTGATCTGTGGGCGGGATCACGTTGACTCTAGCAATACTTATAAACACTCTATTCGAATTAACTCTGTGTTTAACCTCCGACTCTAGTGGTCACAATCAGTCGCTTAATTCCCAAAATAGTTAAAGCTGCTCTTTTCGAGTAAAATATGAGTAACTCTGCTGTAATGACTCAACACWATTTGCATGCATTTGGATACAGCGAATAATTGGCCTTTTGCGCAACAAAAAAATACTTTTATGTGTGCATACCTGAACTTTGGATTCGGTCCACTAAGGATCTGATTATGGTCAAGGGACATATTGACTACATATGCTATAAATGAGTCAGTTTAGGAGCTTGCTTGATTCATTCTTGAGAAGAATGATGCCCCAATAGGTATGATGTGTTTGGATCATATAGTGTAGGTTTAGGATGGTGTTGGCTTGACGTCATRTGTGCAGTATGATTACACTGGTTATTTATCCCGCATGCAGTGAATGGCAAGTTCACATCAACATGAACAGGGTCAGCTTGAGCATAATGAATGGAAAAACTACTATCATTGTCCTGCATACTGCAAGGAGCATATTCTGGGGTTGTGGCATATTTCTGTTGCCCTTTCATTGAGTTTGGATAGACTGATGCACTGACATAATCGTTTTGTTGATGCTTTAAAGATGGCGGGGAAACAGTGTCATAATCCTCCCCCATTGCATTAATATAACCAAGATTGGTAAGAGTTCCAGGGCTACCTAAAGAAGAGCACAGTCCTTTAAACTTTCCATCTTTCTTGCACTTCATTCTCCGATTTTGAAACCAAATCTTGATCTGCCTCTCCTTTAGACTGAGTTGGCWAGCCATCTCCACGCGCCTGGGGCGGCAAAGGTAACGATTGAAGTGGAACTCCTTCTCGAGCTCAACCAACTGGGCGCTTGTGTATGCAGTGCGCGCCCTTTTGGAGGCTGCAGTTGTTGGGTTTTCCTCGTCACCAAATAGTTCTGCCGAGAGAAAATGAAATGTAACATCATTCATAAATTGAATAGGCCTACAGTACCTAAACAAAATCTTAACAACATTAGGCTATATTACATAACATTATATCAACATGTAAGCTTCTATCGAAACTGGAAATGCAATTAGCCAACGCCCATTGGTCGTAATCATATAATACAATTAGGATTTATCAAGCTTAAAAAAGTATTATTTGTAGACCTAAATGGGAATTTTACTGTCCAARTATTTATTGGGCTAGGAATTTGAATACACACCATTAACTTCTAYGGGATTGTCTCCGTTGTTCTTTATACAGTTCTGAATTGTCGACTTCTTCATCCACGGGAATATGCTTTTGGTGAAGGTAGAATTTGAGTTAGGGTCAATCTCTTTTGGGTGCTGTGATTTGCTGTTGCCATTTGACTGCGATGAGCAATCCAACTCCTTCAAGTTGATCTGGCTCTCCAGGTAGGCCAAGGGTTGGTGGGATGGTGCGTCATGATTGTATCCAAATCCACTGGCACCTTGGTATGGGGACTCTCCAAATATTGCTATGGCGTCTTGGTAGGTATTTCTCTGCATTGTCAAGAAATGTCTCATCAGCTACTGGGGCCCTTTTGACCTTCTGAAGGAACATTGGCAACCAGAAGTCACGTGACAGTTTCCTTCCAATGACCTCTTYGTTGCTGTTCTGAAAGGTTATGAAAAAACACAGAATAAGGGAGGTGACAGTATGAATCCATCTTATCAACTCAATAGCACCATGACGTGAATAGGACCCTTTCAACCTGCTTACAGAGGCAATGTCAGACTATACGATAGTCTCTAATATCTACTTTCCATTCTCAACCCTAAAAAAAGTAATTGTTTGTTGAGAAACAAGTCACCAGTTTTTAGTCCAGTAGTGTTATTCAGCATAGGCCTACTTTTGCAGACCCGTCAATGGGCTTAAACAAATAAGAATGCAAACAACAATGCAATTTGAATTCCATAAAGGCAAGACATTATTTTTATATTTTCAAGAATTTAATGCTAGAATGCTTGAGGCCTGTGTGAAACTATGCTATTTTAGAGAAAAACGAAATAGCCCTACATGTTAAATTACTAGCCTAAATAAATACAACTAATTAAAGACACATAGGCTATAGGTCTTACATAGGCTAATGATAACATTATTATAATATACAACTGTCGATAGAGATTTAGCCAACAAAACTCGACAAAAAAAACAAGGTAACTGTGTCAAGTCTCCTACATAAAGCCCAATATAGGGGGAAGAAAACAGCCAATTTCTTTATTCAATATCAGATCAGCTTAACCGTTAATGGTAGCCTATAATTGTATARGTCTAATCACGTTTCCTTACYTTTCCATTGAAATCTTCAACATGAACAAAATATTCAAGGTCTCTGAATTCATTASAACGATTATGCTGACTATGCCTTTATAAGCAACAAAAATAGTAAAAACAGAAGATGATTAAATAGTTTAAGAGAAAACGAATGTTGGATGGTATGGAGGCATAGCGTACAGCTTTATGAACTCTGCTTGAACCGCGCACGAGTCATATGGTCGTAAATCACAAAGAAAATAGCCGACCATTCKCCAGCCCGGCTTACCTTAGCGTATAACGTAGATCCCACGAATACTGACTAGATATGATTCATTTCACATCCAGAATCAATWACGACAGGTCTCTCCTTTCAAAAACACCGAGGAGTATTATAATCCAGTTGCAATGATAGGCTTGCTATTAACTCATTGGGAGTCGCCCACAGCATGGAAGAGGTCGAACGAGAACATGGGTAGCCTTTGCGCAGCTGACTAGACAGTGAAGAAGAATTCTGGCCACATCGCCAARTTGAAAACACTATTCGCCGAAAACCATGACCTCAGTCCGTAAATTATGAGACAAATACATGTGGATACATTACTCCATGATGCTTTGTAAGGGGCTGTCTGCAGTTAGAGCAGCCTATTTTAAAATGTGTGTTTAGGATAGCCTTTTCACAACGAAAATTATGGTAATTGCAGATGTGGTGGGACGGGGCTAGTGGCCTTTGATCGATTTGATTCACACGAGAGCAATCTGCATTAATGAACTGACCTGAGGCCCCAACTTTTCTCTATGGCATAGCCATAGAGCTAACATAGCCCAGTCTATACTTAGGCCTACTCAAAGTAGCCTATCTCATTGGATGTTATATGTCAGATTTTACCAACAAAATAAATATAAAAATCAAGAGACCAGTGTTTGGAGATGACAACAGAAACCAAATAACAATTTGAGAGTAGTAGCCAAAATGTGGAATGGCATTGGTGTAAAATAAAGAAAGGAAATCAAAACGCACCAATTGAACTATGCCAAACTAAATTGTCAAAATGGGGTTATGATTTTGATTTGGTCAATTTATGACTTTGCGTACTATTGCATGACCCCTGCATGAATAATGTATGATGTCAATGTGAAATTTGCCAAAAAGTTCGTGTTGAGTGTGACTGGCTATCAATATAATGTATTTCCATGATATATGAATTTAGATTTCAGGATTATGCGGTTGTCTAACCTGGCAGACAACCATATCGAAAAGTTAACTATTTTGCACACATCAGGACAAAACACACCAACCCAACACTCAAAACACACCAACCCAACACTCATATTCAGTTTTGGAGAGGTAAATTAATATTCCAGCATATTAGTGCTCAAAAGGCCATGGACCCAAATTGCGTCAGTTTCTTTGGAGAACCATCTGCCTCTTGGCTGTACAGGTTAGACATTGAGCCTACTGGAGGTGAGGATCAAACATGCCGCTATAGGATTGTTGTTAGTGGATCGATACCCATTGGGACTGTGGCGGTGCTTTGATCTCTTATGTTAACCTTTTAATTGAAAATGCTCAATCCCCTCGATTCATTCATTAGGGACAATAGTTAATACCCCAGGCAGGATAGCTAATGTTTAACTACACGAAAGTAATTAGGCTACAACACAAAATCATCTAAACATTGACCAGTCTTTTGATCAAAGACGTCAGGACTGCCAATCTAACGAAATTTAGCCGAGGTAATTTAGCCGTGACCGGTTCAGACCATGCATGTGGATTTGTTGAATTTAGCTATCAAATGGATACCGTACATCTCCCACTTTTTCTATCTACATTTGTCATACTACATTTATAGGATGTCTGCCTATAGCCTAGCTATATAATCTTTCAGTGATCAAATATATCTGTGTGCCTATTCTTCGAATCTCAAGACAAATTCCTGCCATATACACTGTCARGAAAATACTATAATAATCGTTTCAAATCATATTCCATAAAAAGCTCCTATCCTGGGGGAACGATGATCAATTCGAAATGATGCATGAATATGTGGCGTCGAGATTAGACAATGATTTATTTCAAGGTTCTATGGCTTAAAATTAAACGTTAAGGCTCTGTAATTGCCAAGTTGATGTAACCCGAGACCTCCAGGCATAAAGTCTTTATATCGGTCTGCTCAGCCCAGATGAAGGATGGAGAAAGACAATTAAGAGCACCGATTAATCGTATCACTTGTGGATCTGTAGATTAATGCACATACAGCTATAAACAAAACAAAAAGAGTATTCCAGAAACACAATGGCAGCTGTCTCTGACATTGGCTCACATATCATTAGGCTATAAATCAAAATGGAACGACTGGCAGACAGGAAAGAGAGGCAGACAGTGTAGGATGAAATGTATACATCACCTAAACCATCGAAATCAATTAAATAGAGATAGATAGTCTAGCCCATGGATCTCTCGCCTATTGAAACTTCAATATAGAAAATCAAACAACATAATGTGTCATGCTTGTTGTAACATTTCTTGAATTGGACCATACATTTCCTGCAATGTCATTCATATAGCCTAATTAATACAACATCAGATTCTCCAAAAAATGCTATCCATATACTTACAATACATTTGCAGGATCTTCTTCATTCCAGCTATGTAGACTTTAAGAAGATGCATTGTACACCAGCGGGCAAATCACTACAGTGGTTGGCCTGATGAATGCGTGCATCTACTCTGCAACCTCTTATTTAATGAATCACGTGACATGGATGGTTGCTCACCAGGCTACTCTGACCTATGATGTGGGAACTGGCTTCAGAGCAATGCAACTGTGTTGTATTATTTGCACGGCGCTGCAAATATAAAATAAAACCTACCCATATCGCTTTTGATTTGCACTGTAGTGCTGTCTTCGAGAACGGAGATAAGAACTCTGTGATTTCTTTGGCAGACGGTCTGGTCCTCTATAGATAAGCTGTATAGCAAAACAAAAGTGTATTAAAGAATGAAGAAATACATGTTATCCTGAACGATGCCCACATCTTAGGCCTATACTGAAACGTCGAATGGAGCCGTTCATTTCTCTGTCAGAAAATGGTTGGTCGGTTAGAATCTAAACTCATGGATTAATTCAGATTGTTACATGGCAAATTATTATTTAAAACGGCAAGGGCTCCTGCTGACCTCATGCAACGGCAATTGATAACAGGCGCATAAATACAATAAACAGGATTTACAAATCAAATGGATTTAACTAATGTTCAAACAACTGATTATAGTCTATAAGAGGCAGACATATTTACGCCAGCAATTAACTACCCTAAATCAATTTAGGTAAGGTAAATAAGTTAACACACCCTCTGAGTTTTGTCTACAACAGCGAAAATAATTTTTGAAATGCATGTGGATATAGGCAGTTTCAGACCCAAATATTCATTTCAGGCCTCATGGTCAGCATGACGAAATTTAGGACAACATACAGTAAACATTCTAGCATTCAGACTTGAACCAAAACAGACTGCCTCGTCAAAGTATTGATCCATCCCTAACCGTGTGGGTGTGGGTGTGTGCGTAAAAAGTACAAGTAGTATAAGTATAATGAACGTTCAAATCATAATGGGTCCAAAAAGCATGTCTCACCATGGGTTTGGTATACAAATCATCTTTGATAATATTTAATACCATGAAAAATAACATCTTATCCAACTTCCTTACACTTTTAATAAAATGTAGTCTGCACTAGCCCAGTTTGCACTAGCCCAGTCAATCAATATCGTATAGGCCAGGGCTCTCCAACCCTGTTCCTMGAGAGCTATACTCCTGTATGTTTTCAATCCAACCCAGTTGTAACCAACCTGATTCAGCTGATCAACCAGCTAATTATTAGAATCAGGTATTATGATTGGAGCCAAGACCTACAGGACCATAGCTCTCCAGGAACTGTTTTGGAGAGCACTGTCATAAGTTGGAAAGCTTMCATATAATAACGCTTTGTAGAATAGATATAACACCTCATGGCTTACACATCAGTTGCATTGAAAATACATGAGACGTGCATTTCGTTATGACAATAGACCTATGTTTGAAAACTGGAAGTAATGAGCAACAGTGGCACTTACCGAGGTTCTCCAAAAACGTATCTTATTATCCAAAAGACAAAACTCGGGCGTGAAGGTTAGCACTCGGTATTCGCCAGTAGCTAGTTTTTCGCATTAGAGTTTTCAAAGGAGACATGATGGATATGTCGGCGAAATGAATGCAGACGGAAGGCTATCGTCAGTAGTAACATGGGGCTGTCTATAGACGGGGCACTTGACGCTGAGTGGGTAGGGCTACCTCCCCGAACAATGTAAACCTTGGCTCGCCCCATGTCATTGCTGTTAATCTTTAGACGGATTCGCGGTCATTCCTAGCCAAATATTATGGATTATATTCAAAGTAGTGATCCTGGGATAAGAAAAATAACCATTTTGATCTGGACCGTGTATGCATTACAGCAACACGATTATATAATATTTAAAAAAGGCATAATGACAGAAAGTTTATAAACTAGGTTTGGCACACATCTAGTCAAACATGAGGCTCTCTCTGTCAAAAAGGTCAGCAGGCTCTGTAGAGGGTAAATAAAGAATTGCATGATAATTCTAATCTCTCAATATAGGCTATGTATCCCTGTTGCACAGTGGCTCCAAAGCCCATGATTGACATCTCAGCCTGCACCTTCAGTGGGGTATGGGGGGAATAGATTACAGGTATTCTTCAGTGGCGCCTAAATCAATAGCAACGAAATCCTAAATGTCTTGTTTAAGCATTTTTTTGTGCTCGATGCAAGAGAACCACGTTTAGGCTATTTGTTTTATTTCCAGCCTTATTGATCTTCAATGGAATTATGTCAAGGTGGACCAAACGATTCTAATTAGCATGATATACCTACATGTAATTGCCAAAATAAAGGAAACACAAACATAAAGTGTAATTATTTTACACTGAACAGAAATATAAACGCAACATGTAAAGTTTCATAAGATGAAAAAAACAGAAATGTTCCATATGCACGCATATCTCTTTCCTTTGTTGTGCATAAATTTGTTAACATCCCTGTTAGTGAGGATTTCTCATTTGCCAAGATATTCCATCCACCTGATAGGTGTGGCATATCAAGAAGCTGATTATTGCTGGGGACAATAAAAGGCCACTTAAAAATGTTCTGTTTTGTCACACAATACAATGCCACAAATGTCTCAAGTTTTGAGGGACCGTGCAATTGGCATGCTGACTGCAGGACTGTCCACCAGAGCTGTTGCCAGAGAACTGATGTTAATTTCTCTACCATAAGCCACCTCCAATGTAGTTTTAAAGAATTTGGCAGTATGTCCAACAGGCCTCACAACCACTGACCACATGTAACACGCCAGCCCCCAAGACCTCCACATCAGACTTCTTTACCTGCAGGATCTCCTAAGATATTGAAATTGTTTCATGTTGCGTTTATACTTGTGTTCTACATTTACATTTAAGTCATTTAGCAGACGCTCGGAAAAATATATATTGTACATAATAAATAAAAAAAGACGGGTCAACATCTAAATATTGCTCCCAGCGTTGATCAAAGCTCAGAAGGTTTATATTCTTGATCTGACGGAGTTCTAATCGCGCCTGCATCTTTGTGAACGAGTGGAATCATTAACCGTGGTCTGTTTGTAATGTTCACCTGCGTCTCCTGGATTTGCCTCCCGGATTTGCCTTTTTAGCAGCACATTCACCACTCTCTCAACYGCTAACTCCGCCCTCTCGTGCACAGGCCGAGGGCCTGAGACGTGAAACTAACCAACCCAGCTCGGAGTCGGCTCAAGTAGGTAACTAGAGACCCTGTGGAGTGTGTTTGCGAGATGCCGGACAAAAGACCATTTTAAAACCGTCCCGAGACTCCTGCCGTGTCTACAGACATCCCCCAAAACAAACAAAAACCGTCTTTCAAAGAATGAGTGCACAACTGGTAAATAAATAGTCTCTTATAAAGACAGTATGTCGGTCGGGTGGCTAGCTGTCGCAGAGACTTATATCGCAGGCTCTGTATTCGGCTACTTGGCCAACTATAAGGATGAAGTAAGAATCGAACGTTAAACGGAGCATACCTTCAGCAGGATAATAATAACGTTGCTTTACAGACAATAGGCTACACTGAGACAGCCAGTGATGTGGTGAGACTGAGGCAGGGATGTAGGAAGAAGCAGAGACCGCAAGAAAGCGGAAACAAGCAAGCAGGCAGAGAGAGTGGTTAGTAAAGTGGTTCCCAAACTTGTTAAAACMTATGGAACAAGTTGTGAACTAAAACAAATATATATATATATGTTTCAATATGAACATCTCCACATGGCCTATTTTCCCTAAAGGCCTACATTGTCTAATCAAAAAGCAAACAATACAGTGTTATATCGATCGCCCACTGGAGTTTATAGTTTACCCATCACCCACCTTTTTTTTTACCACTACATCACTGATATTAATACAGAATTGTAAGTAACGTTCTAATAATTKATGTGAATGCGATAATACATACGATCATCTGTGTGCTCCATTGACGTCTGTGTGGCGCTTGATGAGTAACTCCTAGGAATTCAAACGTGAACACTATGGAATTTGAGAAAAGAGATATCTATGTAAAGAGTTGATGGTTTTATACAATTCATCATTACAACCGACTGAACAGTCGKTGATGCTATGTGTCAGCGTGAATCATTTCTCATATTTTCCCCTTTCAAATCAAATCAGGCGTATAACATTACAATTGTCTAAGCTAGCTAACAGGCTATGTGGTTGTTGATTGACTGAGGTGAAAGAACTAGCAGCCAAAGTGATCATGGCTGGGGTCATTTTTCTGTTCACCAAAAAGCATTTTAACGTTTTTTTTATTGTATAACAAACCTCACTAAAACTCAAACCCTGGTTATGGCTCTGACCATGATCGMCCAGAAGAGGCCCGTGTGGCTCAGTTGGTAGAGCATGGCGCTTGCAACGCCAGGGTTGTGGGTTCATTCCCCACGGGGGGACCAGGATGAATATGTATGAACTTTCCAATTTGTAAGTCGCTCTGGATAAGAGCGTCTGCTAAATGACTTAAATGTCAAYTGTAAGAGCTTCAGTGCGCATTGGCATAGATTCTACAAGTGTCTGGAAGTCTATTGGAGGGATGCGACACCCTTCTTCCACGAGAAATTCCATTATCTGGTGTTTTGTTGATGGTGGTAGAAAACGCTCTCTCAGGACACATCCAGAATCTCCAATAAGTGTTAAATTGGGTTTAGATCTAGTGACTAACACACACACCTTTTAAACCCCATATGCTCATTTGAAACCCCTCTTCTTGTCACTGAGGTCTCTTCTTCTAGCCAAAAATTGTCAACTGGGAATTTTTATACGTGACCCTACGCATGACCGGATGTTAACTCCTTAATTAACGTTCAATATAATTCGTATTCCTCATTTAGTTGAAGTCGGAGGTTTACATACACTTTAGCCAAATACATTTAAACTCAGTTTTTCACAATGCCTGACATTTAATCCTAGTAAAAATTCCCTGTCTTGGGTCAGTTAGGATCACCACTTTATTTTAAGAATGTGAAATGTCAGGATAATAGTAGAGAGAATGATTTATTTAAGCTTTTATTCCTTTCATCACATTCCCAGCGGATCAGAAGTTTACATACACTCAATTAATATTTGGTAGCATTGCCTTTAAATTGTTTAACTTGGGTCAAACATTTCAGGTAGCCTTCCACAAGCTTCCCACAATAAGTTGGGTGAATTTTGGCCCATTCCTCCTGACAGAGCTGGTGTAACTGAGTCAGGTTTGTAGGCCTCCTTCCCCACACACGCTTTTTCAGTTCTTCCCACAAATTTTCTATAGGATTGAGGTCAGGGCTTTGTGATGGCCACTCCAATACCTTGACTTTGTTGTCCTTAAGCCATTTTGCCACAARTMTGYAYMGCWACAMMSSSTCCTGCAGCAAAGCACCCCGACAACATGATGCTGCCAACCCCATGCTTCACGGTTGGGATGGTGTTCTTCGGCTTGCAATTCTCCCTCTTTTCCCTCCAAACATAACGATGGTCATTATAGCCAAACAGTTATATTTTTGTTTCATCAGACCAGAGGACATTTCTCCAAAAAGTATGATCTTTGTCCCCATGTGCAGTTGCAAACCGTAGTCTGGCTTTTTTTATGGCGGTTTTGGAGCAGTGGCTTCTTCCTTGCTGAGCAGCCTTTCAGGTTATGTCGATATAGGACTCGTTTTGCTGTGGATATAGATACTTTTGTACCCGTTTCCTCCAGCATCTTCACAAGGTCTTTTGCTGTTGTTCTGGGATTGATTTGCACTTTTCACACCAAAGTACGTTCATCTCTAGGAGACAGAAGGCGTCTCCTTCCTGAGCGGTATGACGGCTGCGTTGCTGTCTCTTATACACATCTAGATGTGTATAAGAGACAGGTACAGATGAACATGGTACCTTCAGGCGTTTGGAAATTGCTCCCAAGGATGAACCAGACTTGTGGAGGTCTACATTTTTTGGAGGTCTTGGCTGATTTCTTTTGATTTTCCCATGATGTCAAGCAAAGAGGCACTGAGTTTGAAGGTAGGCCTTGAAATACATCCACAGGTACACCTCCAATTGACTCAAATTATGTCAATTAGCCTATCAGAAGCTTCTAAAGGCATGACATAATTTTATGGAATTTTCCAAGCTGTTTAAAGGCACAGTCATCTTTGTGTATGTAAACTTCTGACCAACTGGAATTGTGATAGTGAATTATAAGTAAAATAATCTGTCTTTGTTGGAAAAATTACTTGTGTCATGCCCAAACTATAGTTTGTTAACAAGAAATGTGTGGAGTGGTTGAAAAACGAGTTTTAATGACTCCAACCAAGTGTATGAAAACTTCCGACTTCAACTGTAACTTGTCTCTCTCCTGATTTAAAAACATGGCCTGCTGGAGCTACGTCATCCGAAAAATCCAGATCCCAAAACACATACGAGGTGGACACGAGCTTTCTGATTCATCTCGTTTTTGGACGTACAGCCTTTGATAGACACCGCGCCTCACGAATCGCATGGCATTTTAATATTTGTTAGAAGCGGTGACCTGCGTTTCACCCCTTCCTCAAGGCCTCACACATGAACAATTTCTGACTTGTTCGATGATATTGAGTAATGTAGGACCTACTCCTTTTACCAAAAAGGGAGCAGGGGCCCAATATATATAGGAACCAGGCTCCTGTGAGTTATTGGAGCTGATAATTCTGAGCGCAGAGAGAGCAATGACATGTATAGTGATTTACAGTTAAATAGCAAACAGTGGGTAGGCTAGACCTACACCCCGAATTAAAACATAATTCSAAATAAATACATTATTTTGATCCAGAATGTTTTTACATGTTACGGTACTCGAGAAAGTGAGATAATGGGAGACATTTTGTTTTATCTCCTCTCATTGGAAATATAGGCCAGGCATTGTAATATAACCACAGATTTTCTAAGGTTTGAGACTTTTTTTTTTTTTTTACACTGTGCTTAATTTACAACTTAGATGATCGATTGAGCGGGGCAACAGTGAAGCCGGTCTGAAGCGGGCTCTGCTGGTGTGCAGGTGGCGTTACATCACGTCACTGAATAAGCATTGGCCTATGCTCCAATCGCATATTTTAAGATTTACTTTGAGGTCACTTTGTGAAGCACGATTATTATGCCATCTACCCATGCATATTCAAATATTTGTGTCGACTGCTGTCAGACAAGTTTTCAGATAAAGAACAAATAGCCTGTTCATCTATCAATGCTTTTTCAATGTAAAACTTGATTCCCAACTGCTCAATAAAAAGGCCTACGCACTAATAAAGGGGTCAATAATCTCCATGCAATTGTATCGAATATAAATAATAAGTAGGCCTATAAATGTAAAACGAAACATAGACAATTCTTAATAAACAAAACACTAACGTATTTTACGCATTAATCCATCCATACAGAATAACCAACACAAGATACAATTCCATAGGCTACCATGTGTGCTTCCAAAAGCACAAATTAAAACAATTATTCAGACTGTCTTTTTCGTTCGTGTAGGCCTATGGATTTCAAGGATGTTGACGATGTCTGAGAAACAGGCCTATTGGTATTGTAGGTTAGATCCTCAGCATCTGTGGCTCTCGTCTAGTGACCTCGCGATGATCCCCGGTCTATGAATTATTGATGAGATCCGTGCACAGATTACCCCTATCAATATGCAATACTTATTATCCTGGTTAAATGGCTATTTAACAGTTATGAATAGTGGAATTGTTTCAACCCAATACAAAACATTGGTGTGTGTTCTTTAGCATTTTTTTTTAAATATATATAAAATGATTTAAGCAAAAAAAGTTTGAGACATCGGGAATATTTATTGCATTTAGGTACATTTTAGATGAATAAATGACAGCTATTGACGAAAGATGTCAAAACCAGTGTTTTCATATTGCCCTAATTTGATTGGATATCACCACGCAGAACTGCGATTGCATGCTGATTCATATATACAATTTGGTCAGGTAGGCTTGCTACACAATGGGACACATACAATTTAGCCATGGTGGCAACTACGCAAAGACATGATACATTAACATAGGCTACAAACACACAATAGCAACTCGTTATTATAATATAACATACAAAATTGGGCGTAATTCCAAGTTTTTACCATCAGGATCAGTGTTTGATGCGTTTATATACTGAACAAAAATATGAAAACGCAACGTGTAACAATTTCTAAGATGTTACTGAATTACTGTTCAAATAAGGAAATCAGTCAATTGAAATAAATGAATTGGGCACTAATCGATGGATTTCACAAGATTGGGAATACAGATATGCATCTGTTGGTTACAGATACCTTTAAAAAGCCTCAAAATGGGCCTCAGGATCTCGTCACGCTATTTCTGTGCATTCAAACTGCCATCGAGAAAATGCAATTGTGTTCATTGTTGGTAGTTTATGCCTGCCCATTTCATAACCCCACCGCCACCATTGGGCACTCTGTTCACAACATTGACATCAGCAAACCGCTTGCCCACACCGACGCCATATACCTTGTCTGCGGTTGTGAGGCTTGTTGGATGTACTGCCAAATTCTCTAAAATGATGTTGGAGGCGGCTTATGCTAGAGAAATGAACATTCAATTCTCCGGCAACAGCTCTGGTGGACATTCCTGCAGTCAGCATGCCAATTGCACCTCCCTCAAAACTTGAGACATCTGTGGCATTGTGTTGTGTGACAAAACTGCACATTTTAGAGTGTCCTTTTATTGTCAACAGAACAAGCTTCTTGATATGCCACACCTGTCAGGTGGATGGATTATGTTGGCAAATGGGGAAATGCTCACTAACAGGGATGTAAACAAATTTGTGCACAACATTTTAAAGAAATAAGCTTTTTGTGCATATGGAACATTTCTGGGATCTTTTATTTCAGCTTATGAAACATGGGACCAACATTTTACATGTTGCGTTTATATTTTTGTTCAGTGTGGAATAATAAAGCCTAATATTTATATGATTAGACCTCCATTATCCAGCATAATTTATTAAAATCGACTGAGGTCTGATTCCCAACGTTTACAGTGAATTCACCTATTCTGTCCTTGGAGAGAGACGCACTGTTCAACGGCTTATCTTGGAAATTGATGGTACACACAAAACCCTGTTGAAGTTCGTGCTTTACCTTAGGCCACGCTTTTATCAAYACGGTCTAATTTTTGGATACAGACTTGAATTTCACTTCAAGTTTTTGTCAGTTTTCTGACTTGAGTCTATAGGCCAGAGACATGCATTATCCAATTTCCCTTCTCATATCAGCACCTCTGACACTGATTCCACGAGGTGCAATGCAGTTATTGCAAAAAATTGAATTAGTTTGTGTCCTGTTCGTGAAGAGGCAGAATTTCCCCAGTTTTACGCTGAGCAAAATGAATGAATTCTTATTTGCTGGTGTTTATAGATAATTCGATTACAATCCATGGATTCTCAAAATATTTTATTTTGAGGCTAATTCCAACATTAATAACATATGTTTGGTATATAATCATAGACAGTGGAACACTTATTTAAATGTATCACTGCATTTCTGATATTAACTTTCTATCCTGATATCGAGGATATCGCCACTGCCCAGACTAGTGCTGTACAGTCCACAACCCTTTCTAATCCCTTCGCAGCAGTTAAACCGTCACTTTCATTCAAGAATGTGAATTATATAGTACATTGTCTACTCCCCAAAACCATAAAACTAACTTTATGGACCCCACGTGACCTTTCAGAGTCAGTAAAGGGATTATATGTTCTACGGTACGGAGGCATTTAGTAAATTCGAGCCATGTACCTGTAAGATAGCCTACATGTTGGGACATTTGATGGGGAAACGAATAACTAAATACAAGCAAACAGAAGCGCGACTCAAGCCAAAGAAGTCAATAAGAGGGTAAGTTTAAAAGGTTTAGCGTTTGTTTTTCTGGTAAAGAATGGCAGCATGGAACCAATAATGAATCTAATAACCTTGACATGATGGTGGGCACTTTATAGGTGCATGGTTAAAACAATATAGCTTGGACGAAAACAATACAAATATTTAAATCAGCAACAAACCTGACTCAAATGTAATGCACGTCATAGGCCTATACCAAAAAAGTAATCTCAAGCCAATGTTAAGCATGAAAACTTCCATGGAAATTATTCTTGCTAATGTGTTATTTTATAGCAATGTAAAACAGTACAAAATCTATAGGAACATGTTGTTTATGAAGTTAATTTGTTTGAACGTGTGGCAAGGTTAAGTAAGCCTAAATTGTTGATACAAGATGTCCAAAATGCCATGAATGGTTTACGTTCACCAGTGTTATAGCATATGTGTGTCTATAGAATAGTGCATTAAAACATGTGTAGGCCTAATTCATTAATTTACTATATGTTAAATGAAGAAGAGGTTAATTCATTGCAATTACTATGCTTCAAATATATCAAGCGATGGAGAGAAACTTTATTTCCAAATCTATAGATTCACATAGAAATACAAAAAGCTTAATTGGCAAAATCTTTACCATCACTGTAGGCGTATAATCCACCGAATACCACTCCCTTCCTGTCCACTATACAAATTGATCACATTGAAAAGGTTCAATACATTTATGCAACTTAATAAGTACTTAGTTCTAAACAATTACAATTGGATATATTTGTGCACAACGTGTTATAGGCTACATAACAGATTTACCTGTATTTTTAAACCTGGAAAACGTACTGCGCTAACCACGATAATCAAGCATAAATACAGCATTAAAAACTTACACTGAAGCGCTTTGAATGATCCCATCATCTATAGGTTTACATTCAATGAAGAGCAGCATATGTTTTGGAAACATAGGCTACTGTACACTTTACACCTGTTAGAATGTTTAGAAATTACACAATATAGGCTAACAGCTCACGTGAAACATGACAACATTCAAGAGATAAAACAGAGCACATGACTTTATACTACCCTTAGACAATGAGTCTAACTTTTTTTCTAGTTCCAAAGATAACTACAGGCTACCGTAACACAACGTTAAACTAAACGTCTGTTAAAGACCACAGAATATTTTTTCGTCTAAAATCACAACAACATGCTGAAAGGTGCTGCGCTGTAGCTTACAGTACTCCGGATTTCCCCCTTATCACTTGCAGTTCGAGCTCAGTTATGGAACGCGCTACCTCCTGTAACCAGACTCATACTTTTCAGTTTATTGTCCTTCTTCCATTTCATCCTTCGATTCTGAAACCAGATTTTTATTTGTCGTTCCGTGAGGCACAACGTGTGGGCTATCTCTATTCTCCTCCTCCGGGTTAGGTATCTATTGAAGTGAAATTCTTTCTCCAGCTCTAGCGTCTGGTAGCGGGTGTACGCTGTTCGGGCCCTTTTCCCATCTGGTCCAGCCATTTCTAAATTGCATGAAAAATCCAAATTAGAAGTGGACAACAGATAGTGGAAATAGGATTTTAAACATTACAAAAGGAAACATGTTTAACAGCACATATGAAATATTAAGCAATTCTGGGTGTTGTATAGGCTGCACGCGGGGGCGCGTGCCATGCACGGATTGTCGCACAACTATCCTACATTACCAGAAATAGAACTTGCATTCAGCTATAGCCTAAACATAAATACCCACCAATTTTCCAACATTTAAACAATGTTTCTCTAAATGAATCTTTATTACAATTAAAATATACTTTAATAGGCTAACAATTATGTTTTATCTTGCACTAAGAAATATATTGTACTGGACAATATCATAAAAGCAAATCCGTTGCCATATCCTACCATCCTTACGGAGTTCATGCAACACTTGACATATTTGTGACGCTACAAATTTGTACTATAGAAAATTACATCAGCGAGCATGCAATTCACTCCAAAGCAAGACCACCACAAAACACAGTAAAAGTAGGCTATGTATGTACCATGGTTAATGTGCAGTTTCCGCATCCATGGGAATATTTGCGGCGTTTGGCAATCGTTTGAGATTGTCGTGGAGGTTGCGTTACTGGACTCCTGTTGTAGTTGTTGTGCCCGGGCAGCCATGCTGCTGGTACTGCTTGTGTGCGCGCCTTCCTCGGTCTCAGAGACAACGCTGGTATCCTCTATCTCTGTAAAATGATTGTTGTTGCCTTTGTTGAGATTATTGTTGGCGATCGAGGTCGTGCTCCGGTCAGGTGGAGGAGAGGGGCTTTTTAGTTCCAAAGACTCGCGGTTGGCGCAAGGAAGGGGATCTGGAGACGAAAGCGAGCAGGTCGGCAATCTGTACCGGGCATCCGGGCCAGTGGACTGAAAACCACGGGTATCCTCTCCAACAGCCGCGAAGTGGCTACCAGTGTCGGGGCGATTTACGGTTAGGTCCATGCCATTGTAGTTGCATCCGAAAGACCCAGAGTGCATGGTGCCAGGGTCCCTGAACGTACCGTTCACAGTGCCGTTAGTCCCATAATTTAGTAACTGATAGTCGGAGCCATTCGGATAGCGCCCTGAAAACGAGTTAACAAAGTAAGAGCTCATTTGCTTGTTTTTAAAGGCTCGATTTGTAGATCTTTGTCGCTATAATCCTCTGCTTCACGATTTATGATGTAATCATGAATTATAGCAATGAAGCCTACTGTACTTTGCCAGGTATGCGGCCAAATATGGGAGAGCGCTCGGGAATCACGTGCATTTGTTGACCAGTCGTAAATTCTCACTGATGACTTCAAGAGGTAATTCATGCTCTACGGTTACAAATGATGACGAAATGATGGTCGTTATGCTCGAGTCAATGGTGCCTCCCCATTTCGCCCTGAGATCCATGTAGGRAGACAGCGCCATCTACTGGCAGTGGAGGTAACTGTCAGAGAGGGTGCTCTGAATACTTTTTTTCATTGTTCTTTTTTTAATTTTTTTTTAAACATTGACTGTTCTAGGACACAAAAGTAGGCTAAACTATTTTACCAATAGGTATCTCAGACAGGTATCCCAGTATGAAAAAGTTATACAAAAATATATATTATAGTAGGCCTAATACACTATGCATGTGTATCATTAAAGAGAGACTAGCCTATTTAAATGTCAGGCTTGCTCAACTAGGTCAATTTTACAGGACATAATGATAATAATAACTATTATAAGACTATTGCCTTCACATCAATAAAACAAGAAAACTTTCTATGAAATATTTACAGAAATTACCAACGCTTTATTTGCATTTACAAAAGATAACAAAAACATGTCTTACATAATATTGCACACGACATCCAGATGGCAAGTGCACAATAAACAACTTGTGAAAACATTATCCAGTTGAATATGACAAAGCGATGTAAAAGCCTAAAACGAACAAAATACAACACACACACACACACACTATGGTAGGCTATTAGGCCAAAGCATCTCTCTTGTATCGATAATGGGGCCATAAAAAATYTTTAATTATCGAGTATTTTGACTAGGCTTGTTTTTGCACTTCTCCAACGCCGCTCCAGGAAACCAATATGTGCGAGTGTAAGGCCTATTTCACGGTCGTCACCAGTTACCACAACCACAAAGTCATAAACCCCGCCTATTTCTACAATTGATCTTCCTAAAATGTAATTTTATACTTTTACCACACTTCTAACCTTAACCACACTACCTAACCTTAAATTAAGACCACATTTATTTTTTCATGAATATTTACGATATAGCCAATTTTGACTTTGTGGATGTGGTAAACCCATTTTACTTTCAAGCAACAATATTGGCAAAACAAAAAATACAAACACAATCAAATAAGAATAGGCTAGCCAGCTTCAGTTGTTTTTAACCTGTTTCTAACCAACAGACGTTATTTCATCGTGCAAATATATTTATCTAGTAGGCCTATTTACATATTTCCACAAAAATGTGTAGGCCTATGCAGCTATTTTATGAAAAACAACAAGCGACAATAATTAAACATCTCTCAATTCATGTTACAACAGTTACAGGATGGTTTGTGTCGCTTTTTTACTCAGTGCCTTTCAATCTGTCTGCTTTTCCTCCTCTTCATCGCTGGGTTTCGAAGGATTCATAACTTTGTTCTCCTTTTTCCACTTCATTCTGCGATTCTGGAACCAAATCTTTATTTGACGTTCAGTGAGACACAGAGCATGCGAAATCTCGATCCGACGGCGCCTGGTGAGATACCTATTGAAATGGAACTCTTTCTCGAGCTCAAGAGTCTGGTATCGAGTATAGGTCTGACGGCCTCTGCGTCCACTGCTGCCCAATGTCCCTACAAAAAAAGAATAGCAAACCAAACCCAGCAATTATGTAAGAAACAAAGACATGGTCAGGATGGATACCTTTACACTATCATCACTGTTATAGACTATTGTTACAATCACTATTATGGATGTAATAAATTAGCCTATATACATGTAAAATAGCCTCCATTAGTAAAACCTTAAAAATAGCATAGCGTAATTGAAATTATCCATTTGATTCACATGATAGCCCACTGTATTTTGACAGTTTAACGCATTTTTCATGTCAATCACGTTCTCGGCGATAGAATCCAATACATATATATCCCAGTCATCAAATCATCATGCATGGTGTTCACACAACGACTTGTAAAATTCTTCCTCTTTTCCCGTCTTAATTTCAAAGCAATAGTTACTTATAAGCTACAATGTCAATGCATATTATGGACTTTGCCAGGCAACACTGTTACAGTAGTCATCTGATTGATAGGCAACATGCTGATTGTAAACCCCCTTTCAATAAATTAACAATGAAAACACGTTAAACGTTAACAAAAATCAAAAGTAAAGGTTTCACTGACCGGCGGTGCAAGAATTCATCCTTTGCATCCACGGATAAAGCAGAGAAGACTTGTCGTCCACAGCAGTGGTTATGTTTACATTCTGCTCGAGGCACTCTGACTTGCGCTGGTCCTGAGTTACAAAGAGCGGCTGCTCCTCTCGATTTGCGAAAGCGCACGAGCGGTCACTGTAAAAAGTGGCAGCTGTATAGTCGCAGGGAGCGCTGGTGCTGGGGCGACCGTAGATACTAGTGGTTTGCTGGTAATATGAGGTTGGGTAAACCTTCTCTTGCATATTGGCAGCATATGTAGCGTTGGAAAAGTGTCTTAAAGGGTCAGTATATCCGGAGGAATATAAAGGTATCTGAGCGAGGAGAGACTCCTGTCCTCCGGGCAGAGAAACAGGAAAAGTTGAGTTGACAAAATAGGAACTCATTGGATGGACAAATATGCTCCGAGGAATATGATTTGTAATGTTTTATAGTCCAAGTGGTTTTGCCATTACTTTATCGGAGATTTGGTTTTAGCTGAAGGGGGCTTGCGAGGTGCCACTCAATAGGGCAGAAGGGAACTGTACCATCTGATCAACGTCCGTCCAATCGCGAGCGTCTGGTTGCAATATTGCTCTCATGGGGGGCTCTTGTTGCGCACAGGGGTCCCCAGTGACTCGAAACGAAGCGCTCAGGCTTCTCGCGCAGTCTTTCCACATATCAAATGAGCTTGCGCCCTCTGATTCATTCAACATTGAAGCATTTCGTTTTCGTTCTTAATTTCGTTGCAAACAAACGATATAAATAAATAATATAATGCTGGCAACACCACCCTCTCTCTCCACACACACACCACACACCACACACCACACACCACACACACACACACACACACACACACCCCATTTGACCCTTATATGATCTTTATTCGATCTTTGGTTTGCATGAAATAATCACTGTACAATTTCCCCTTTTATCAAATTGACTTAAGAAGAATAATGTTGTTTGTTGGTTCTTTCAATTACCCACAAATGTAAAGTATTGATTACTAGAAGTAGGCTAGTTGCACAATCAAAAGTGGGCCTATTCAATTGATCCAGCTGAATTTCTACTTTCATGCAGCTGTTATTTTAAGCTGTTTGACATCATTTATGTTTCATCATTCGTTCGCGTATAAGTTAACGTGTTCGTTATGTTTTCTAGGTATTCCCACACTGGCCGGATAAAAAGTAAAACACGACCAAGACGTCTACACTGACAAATCAACTCACAAAAGGCAAAAGGATTTTCCAACTGATCAAGGCCAATGCAGAGGATATTACACATTGGTTTCAACATTCATCACTTAAAGATTGCGATTCATGTTTCGGGAAGTAGACCACATTACATGCAGCATGTTTTATTATTAACCACTAAAATAAATAATCTGTTTTCGAATATTATCAAATAAATATATTTACATTAATATAAACAGTGTCATGATCGAATCTCGTCTGATATTATTTTGACTGCTTCTTATATCAGTAGACCCATATTATTGAGTTGAATAATATTATTTAATATTTATTATTATTATTATTATTATTATGCTATTATCGTTATTTTGTTGGACTAAAACGTTCAATACATTTTAATAAATAAACAAAGCCACTGTCTTTACAACAGGATGTCTTTCCTTTTTCCAATCAATGATATTTTCCGTTCACTGTAAAAACCTTGTTTAAGATGATATTTCAACAAAATAATTTTGTATTATCTATACTTGATAATTAATAGTCTGTGTAGACTTCCTTCAACAAAATTATGTTTCCACAAATAATCAAACATTTTAGCTAAGTATCCTACGACTTGTCTGTATACAGAATGACAGTTATTCAACGTCAATAGCGTTTTTTCAAAATACATTTTAGTTTGCTTTAGTTTAATTTGATAGTAAAAAACGAAAGAAAAAAATTATAATTTGTACCAATACGTCAATATGTCATTCTGAAAGCTTCTGTCTCAAGAATTC
Source organism: Salvelinus sp. IW2-2015 (assembly GCF_002910315.2). NCBI lineage: Eukaryota > Metazoa > Chordata > Actinopteri > Salmoniformes > Salmonidae > Salvelinus > Salvelinus sp. IW2-2015. The sequence continues at coordinate 10,681,342 of NC_036858.1, forward strand.
GGTGTCCAAATGTAGGCTTATTGTCGCCACTAGATGGAGTCAAAGAGCAATACACGAGATCAGGTTGTAAAGAAAATGTGTCAGCATACTGCTGTATAAATGGGGTGAATAACATACAGCTTATCAATTAATTGATTGAGGCTCGACGATAAAGTTGATGATGATGATGATGATGACGACGTCGAATAGTGCAGATGATTGGAAAGTGGATTCTGAAAAATTACATTGGACCATTGAGAACATCGCTTACATCATGTCTCAATTTTACTCTTTAAATGACACATAAAACATTTTGGGTATGAGTCAATTGTAGCATATCTACTTAGCATTACAGCTAGCTCAAAGGTAATACAAATGTAGGCTACACACAATAAAATTTAAAAAACACTGTACATCGTGGAAATCTAAATCAAAATATTTTGGGTTGTCTGATTTTCAGTGTGTGCACATGATTGTGGCAGCTTCCAAGAGGTATCATATAGGCCTACCTATTTATCTGAAACCTTCGTCAAAATACTAAATGCATTTAGGCCACAGTCACCCGCCAAAGATACTGCTGCCATCTTGCCACTAACACACTATAGGTATTGCAAATCGATACAATGCTAGTACACTTTAAGACACTAGCCATTTTGTATGTTACCAATGTTAAATTTGTAACGGTTTTTATCGAACATAATTTGCACCTCATGACCTACTCAACATTTTATCATTTTAAAAACCTTATAAGACAGGCTTCAAGTATGATTGTGGTGATATAGGACATTGAGATTTAACGACCTACCTTTTGTTGATAATTCATCATTTCGCATGTGGGTATTCCGGATGTGATTATCACGGTTCTTTTTACGTCTTCCATTACTGTTAATTTGGTATATTGCATACGGGTAAGTAGCAATAACTAAACGATTCCCTCTGTGAAAAATAAAAAATAAAGTATTCCATTGTCCTTGCGAATATTGAGTATTCTTTGACGGTGCAATTCAGAGATAGCCACATTAGCATAGGCTAACATTGGATGAGAGATTCCTCATTGACTCCATCTCTCAGTTGGTGGAGCTCCGTAGARACAGAACACATTTCTACCAGAATTCAACTGTAGCTTATACAAGAGCCAAGAAAACGAAGGTGTTACTGAATGAGCGGTCGAAAACAGACAGCTGCAATATAACCTCAAGGGGAAAAAAGTTCCCTGTCCAGAGTCCACATGACCAACCTCAGCCAATCCCAGAACCCAGCCAGTCGTAAAGTTCCATCATAAAGTTGTACATTTTCATTAGCAGACTCTAATTTATTGCATTTTTCAGGAATGCTTCAATAGAAGGCCTTTTTTTCTTCATCGCCATCTTTTTCTTTCAAAGATGGGATAGCATTTTTGGCTTTTTTTAAAGCTACGTTGTCTTTAAAGCGAAATGGCTAGGTCTAAAATATTTCAGGCCGGTATCCTATTTAGAGCATTTGATGATCATGCCTTATCAATTGAATATTAAGCTACAAAAATGCGGAAACGTTTGACCAAATTTTAGTTCCATACAATAGCATATAGGCTTATATAAAACATGTACATTGTCTTATAGGATAGTTATTATAAGTTTACTTAAATTATTGATAAAAGCCTATAGGTAGACTATGTAAACGGATAATTATTTAAGGCCTACTACATTTGCATTACGTTTAGTAATGTAGTTAAGTTAAACTAGTTATATATCAAGATAATCAAGCGTGAACCCTTTATGAATCCATTAGATAGCCTATAGGTCTACCTTCATTGCACTAGCACAGATTTTCAAACAAATGCGACAAAATATGATAGGGATCCATGTAATTAGCCTATACTGTTGCAATAGCCTACTGAGCTGCCCATTTTAAGATTTTGCTCTCATATAAAACAGTTGTATGTTAAGATATATAGACCAAAGATATCCCTATATGAAAACACCCACTGGGCACACACTGGTTGAATCAACGTTGTTTCCACGTCATTTCAATGAAATTATGTTAAGCCAACGTGTAATAGAGGTTGAACTGACGTCTGTGCCCAGTGGTCATCAGGCATGTATATAATCATAAGGTAAAATATTTATATAAAATGTATGGAAAAATGTTCCGTTACTGTTTGGGCAGGGTTGTTTGCATGGTGCCCTGTTAAATTTAATTTCATTGACAAAAGGATTTCCGACGTTTATAGATGCAATAAAACCATAAAACCCCCCAATGCAACCTATTCCTTCTGCAAAAGGTCGCACAGAGAAAATTCGGCCTAATCTCCCCAAAACAGGACTAGCCTAAACCGAAGATGTTCTAGGAAACTTGCAATGTTTTTTATTGAAATTAATTCTGGAATGTTTTTCATTGGTATGACCAACAGGCCTAACCTCCACGACAATAAACGGAAAATTCCTTTTTTATAACTATTTATATAAAATTCGTAAATATTATGTAGACTTGGAGGTTGTCAAATGCAGTTTGAAATTATTCTACTTTGGATGAATGTGACCTCTAGGTAGTTCTATAGGCCTACGTTGGAACATTGTATTGCAGTCAAAAAAATGCTAACAACCTATCAACAATAAACTAACATGAAGCATTTTGATACATTATAGTTTTCATTAACTACAAAGTATTTGCCTCATAAAGGTGGATAAAATTTAGCTGAAATTGTGTGTTTCCACAATTTCAGACTGTTTATTAACCTTCAGACACTTTTTTAAATCTAGGCCCAATGAATATACAATTGGCATGAATTCAGCCAGGCTTATATTAGACTGAATGATGGTGCACAAAATATCAGTTACCCGACATAGTAAAACACATATTTTTTTCTATAATATCTTTAGATCTTTTGAATTTGTTATGCTAGTGCCAAACTGTATAGGCTACTCAAAATGTCGATATAACACGGAGGAAACTGGATACAGACCTTCAATATGTTATCTTGGTTGTTTGCCAGCTTAACTCCTCCACAGAGTTGAGCAAAGATTCGTTTTTTTTAAATGAACCTCCGACTCCTTCAATTAGCTATGCGTCGACACTTCCAAATGTTAATTCCTTAACGCTTACTGTGTACCTGTTTGTCATCTGTTGTTGCATGCCTTTCTTTGTTTTCTGAAACCCATACTTTTTAATTAAACGTTAATCAAATACAACCACCGACTGTTTCTTCGTTACTGTTGCTCTATGGCAACTCAGCGCAAATGCGCATATGCCAATTGAATCTATTCAAGAAAACAGTTGGTGGTTGTATTTGATTAACGTTTTATTAAAAATGTATGGATTTCAGCAAACAAAGATCCGAACAATTACACTATTAGGTAGGCCTATATGTTTCACAATAAAGGAGAGGCTTCGATTTTAAAAGGTTACATTTTATTTACAGTTTACATCCAGTAGCAGCCTTCACAGCCAAGGCCTGACAACAGCTCTAGACACAACATTGACAACACAGATGCCCATTGGAGGTTTGCGCAAAATTCTTTATGCACATCTTAAGTTAGGATTTCGTGCCAGCTTTTTTTTTTTAAATACACTTTTAATTGATCATTTTTTTAAACTAGGAAAGTCAGTTAAGAACAAATTCTTATTTACAATGACGGCCTACCCAGGCCAAACCCTAACCCAGACGACGCTGGGCCAATTGTGCGCCACACTATGGGACTACCAATCACGGCCGGTTGTGATACAGCCTTGAATCGAACCAGGGTCGGTAGTGACGCGTCGAGCACTGAGATGCAGTGCCTGCAGACCGCTGCGCTACTCAGAAGCCCATCTAATGATGAATCATTATTATTAGTGTCAGAAAGTGTGGCAGCTGTGCTACCATACTGCACTAAATTACAGAATTATACATTCTAACAACATAAATACCTGTTCAGACTATTCTGCAGAAGTGATTCACACGCACAAACCTCTAATTGGAATGATGCGTAAAATGGTGCGTAAAAGCTATTTTGCGCACGTCTTCTCAAATTTTATAGAATTTAATTTGACAATGAATTATTAACAAACACAATAGATTTCACTGTTGATTTTTTAAATTCGAAATGCAATTTATAAATAACACATTTGTTATCACTGTGTGACCTCCCATCACCAAGTCTAGGATAGTCTTATCCTTTACCCTCATCTGACGTCTGAATATTCTTGTAAATTTCTTTGCTCTCTTTCTTGATTTCATTCTGATCCGGCCTGTTTATTGGAAATGTGTCCTTCTTGTTCTCCTTCTTCCATTTCATGCGTCTGTTTTGAAACCAGATTTTAATCTGCCGCTCGGTGAGTGCCAGAGCGTGCGACACTTCAACCTTGCGCTTGCGGGTCAAGTAAGAGTTGAATAAGAACTCCTTCTCAAGTTCCAGAGTCTGGAAGCGACTGTATGCCTGTCTGCCTCTTCTCCGTCCGGTAGCTGCTGAGAGACAAAACATTTTAGAGACATTTAGATGAACATTGACTCAATAGGCCGAAACAAAGGCTACCACATACCACAGCTGTTAGCGAAGACACACACACACCTAAAAAGAAAAAAAAGAAAACCAGGCGAAGCAGAAACTTTTCTCACATCATAAAATAGATTTACAGTTTCTTTTTAACACCATAACGAGCCATTGTCCTCTCCAAAAATGCTGGGAAAACAACGAAGTTTATTGGGGGTCATTTGAAACGAAGTTTATTGGGGAGGTGTCTCACATATCTCCGATGTCAACCAAATTCTCAAATTAGGTGTTTTAAGGGTCATTGACTCACCTTGTGGTTTCATCCAGGGAAAGAGGTCCGGTAGAGAGGAGCACTGTTCTGCGCACACGGAATCATTTGCAACCCCGGTGGATTTTAAATGATAATCACTGTACTGGATACAATCCGTATTATGGGACGCGTAAAAGGTTGGTCTCTGTATCACATCGTGGGCATGATACAAGCTGCCCATTGGCAGCGATAATACGCACGGATTTAGTTGGTGTTGGTGAGCGGTTTTGGACAACGATGTGCCATTGTAGAATTCCGTTAACTGCGTGGGATGCTGCTGCTGGATGGTGCCACCGGCACCGTATCCGTACGATACAGAGGATGTGCTTCCCAAATCATGTGCCAGCCCATAATCGGAATGCCAGGACTCGCTGTTGCTGTTTTTTGAGAATAGAGCATTAACGAAATAAGAGCTCATTTTCAACTTCGATGTTTAAAATCTTATTTAAGTCAGGCTACTAGCATATATTACACTTCATGGAATAAACGCAAGGTTTTTTAAGTTTAGGCATTTCCTCGGTGAAGACCAACATTTCCATGTCATTTCAATCGCCTACCTCTCTGAAGTTCATGAATGATGGGGCAGACTAGACTATATGGATTATAGCTTCACAGGGTATATCCTGCCTTGTTTTGGATACGATGATGTCTCCAAACGAAAATCTCCAGACAACAGACAAAGCATTGCGCGCTTGAATGCAAAGTGAGAGAAACCAACAGAGGGAGGAGGGGGTGATAGGGAGACGAGGGAACCCACTGGYCACACACTGATTGAATCAACGTTTTTTACACGTCATTTTGAACCAGTGTGMWATAGACSTRGAATTTACGTGAACRTGATACAAATATTAAACTGTGAAGAGCTAGCTATTGGCTGAAATAGAAGAGCATATTGATGCATAGGCTAGTTCATTGGATCGAATAGACAACACAGCTTACATTTCATGATTAATTTCTAACAACAAACTGATAACCTATGTTTTTAATTGGCATTCAAAGACGTCAATAATAAGAGGATGTTCATCATCAGCAGCCTGTTTCAACGTGAAAAGTAAAGGCTACTTTATTTTGGCGATTACAAATCAATCATTATTCGTATATACGGGGCTTGAGTTATTGTGTTTGTAGATTACAATAAAATGTGCTTTTATTTAAATTTAAATATTGTGATAAAGTGTGTTGAAAGTTATATAAAACTATAACTAAACTGTAATTTAACTATGTAACTGAAACTATTGTTTATGACAACGATAGCAACAGCTCATAGGTTTTGAGATCATAGACTCAGACTTGAGATCACGCGCATCGAAACTCAACAAAGGCCTACATATTCCAATCGAAAAATACATCGTTAAATGATTTCGATTGTAATTAAAGCCTACTTTTCCAAATAATTCTRGAGGTAAAATGTAAACACATCGACATATCGAATTACCATTTAAATACAGTAGTAGGCCGACAATGTTTATGAGCTTGATGAAATAAAATAAAAAATCAAACAAGATCATTGTTAAAGAAAATAACCTTACATTTTCATTGAAATATTAGTTTTCATTTSCAAAGATTTCACTCATAATTTGTAGGCCTACAAATGTGCAAATCTAAGATTTCCAAATAATTTACATAGTTTCCTAATTTATTTGATTATTCATATGGAGTATATATTGATAATATGCCTAGTACTATTATCAATATAATCCTGAATTGAACATATATCCTAATTTCTACATGAGCAATGATCAACGCATATAATTTCTGAAGGCATTTGTCTATATTTCTCACCAACTCAAATAAAAGAATGCTCAATAAGTAAATGTACACCCCATCCCAGATCTAAAATAACCATATGAAAATACTGTGGGTAAATTTGCAATTAAAATCAGTGAAATMTGAGGAGTATTTGTTAGTCCAGCTTGGTGGTCATTTCAGTATCTCATTTCAGTATCCTGAGCTTTTCTTCTAAGGTTTGGCACACATGATTGATTATGGTTCACGTCGCAAAATTAGAATTTCCTGCTTATCTAAACAAAAATCAATATGATAACAAAGCATAGTAGCAAAGTCATCAACATCAAAGTCATACAAATTTGCTATATGACTACATGGTCACATCTTCCCTTCAGAATTCACATTACTGAGTAAAACGTCCAGATTTGCAGAATTATTAAAAAAAACGTGTTTTCACCATTGGCTCAGTGGTTATTGTGATATTTGATAAGACACAGATAGTATTCACTTGCATTCAATTCTGTAAACGCCAGAATTCTGTAAGACACAGATAGTATTCACTTGCATTCAATTCTGTAAACGCCACAGTGTTTGCGTAGACATATGAGATGACACGTCTTCCTACCAAGTACCACACAATACCTAAGTCACGATAGGCACCATTGCTTCAATATTTTCACAATAAGACCTATTCCATTTATCTACTCTCCATTTCTCTTCAATTAATTCTCAGTAGCTCAGTGCTAATGTAGAAATGAATTTCATTTTGATGATGTAAAAGTGAAGAAATGTACACAGTATAGGGAGAGGATTTTGGGGACAACTTGTGTACAGTTTTGTCAGGAAAGCTTGTTCACTCTCCCCCGCTCGTGGTTTATGGCACTATGGCTGGACTGGTAAAGTCCCTGCTCCCTAGCGCCCTTGTCCGTGCTGGGGGACTTTGCGCGAGGGTTTGCGGATGGGGTGGGGGAACTCGGGCCTCTGGATCAGTAGGGCTGGGGTGGAGATGACAAACAGGCTCTGGAGGGCCTTGGGGTCGGAGGACATGGGGGTGCAGTGGAGCCGTCCAGGTGTGAGCTGGGAGATGTTTGACACTGTGGCCCGGGCCTTGGACTCTGCATAAGACGAGCTCATACTGCCCTGACGAGCACCATTGACTGAGAGTCAAAGAGAGAGAGAAAAAGAGAGAGAGGTAGAGAAAATCAATACTATGCCATCCAATTATCCAGAAGTACAATGTCCAACTTCAGATCAGTGGCGGTACAGTAATGACACAATAAAGTGAGATGCAGTGGGTGTGCTCACTTGTCCATGGGATACGCTGGGCACTGTTGGTCCTCCTCAGGTCCCCTGGCGCCCGGCGGACCGTCTCTAGGACTTGGTCCTCTGGGGTGTAGTATTGAAGGCAGGCAGACTCAGTGTGAGCGGGCCCCCTGTCCAGACTGGGCCAGGGCCAGCGCTGCTGCAGCAGCTGGGAATGGACGTACTGACGGCAGGGCTTGGCCCCTGGAGGCAACTGGTGTTGGATCACAGTACAGTGACGCTTCGGTCTCCAGGAGAACTCAGTCAGGGAGTCCAACTGGCAAGACATTACATAGSACAGACTTAAGCATCTCATTACTAATGGAGTAATGTTTGAGACAATGCAGTGACCATAGAGAGCAAGGGTAATGGTGTATTTTTGTAGGCACTAACTCTGCCATAACTCATTGGTTAAACAAAGCATATGGAGAAATTTATGTTTTTTTTGTAGGGTTTTTGGATAAAACGCCGAAAATAAGGTCTGTAGGAAACACAGGCTTAGGAGATCTTATATATTTTGTTCTATGAGATAATCTTCATCAGCTAACGTCACTTACATTTACATTTAAGTCATTTAGCAGACGCTCTTATCCAGAGCGACTTACAAATTGGTGCATTCACCTTATGACATCCAGTGGAACAGCCACTCATTATTATCTATGCATAAGTCACTTTAATAACTCTACCCACATGTATATATTACCTCAATTACCTCGACTAACCGGTGCCCCCGCACATTGACTCTGTACCAGTACCGCCCTGTATATAGCCTCGCTATTGTTATTTTACTGCTGCTCTGTAATTATGTTACTTATATTTCTTATTTTTTTTTGTATTTTTCTGAAAAACTGCACATGTGACAAATACAATTTTATTTGATATTATCTCACAGAACAAAATGTATAAGATCTCCTAAACCTGTGTTAATCTCTGACCTTATTTCAGCGTTTATCCCAAAACCTCATTCTTTTCCCATTAATTTCCCCCATAAGAATGCTTGAACGAACCAGAGGTAACTKATTTCTGTTTTTTAGGACTACAAGCTGGCGAGCTCRTTATCCCATATTAGGAAAAATATGGAGGACACATTTCCTTGCTAGGGAAACAATAAAAGGAACTTACTAAACTGACCAGTGAGTGACTATGGAGGTGTAGCCTTACCTTATTGGCTCGTTCATGTCTGTGTAGGGGCAGCTCATTCTGCTCACGTGGGGGTGTAATGCCATTAGGCATGGACTGGCCTCGCCCCTGRAGCAGCTTATAGATCTGGTCCACCACCCCCAGGTCCCTCAGTAGACTCTCCCGTTGGAGCAGTCCACTCACCCTCTCCACCTCCTCATCAGAGAGGTCCTGCACRGTAGGGGAACCGTTGGTAGCAGTAGGCAGGAGGGGCATGGTCAGGAGCTGGACAGCCACAATTCACACCATACAGTAAGGAATAAGTTAATCACAGTGTAWAATCATTCTTCAGTATTCATTGAGATGCTTATGTAAATATGATAAATGGCCATTATATAATTTGGTAGCTGGACATATATGTAAGGTGTTCAGTGGAGAAGATATTTGGCTCCCTCTTGTGGCCACTGAAAGGSCCTGCAACTACAAGTCCACTAAGATTGCCACCCTCAATGATACGACAAGACTTTGGACTTCTCTTTATGGTTGTTGACTSCTAGATTCTGTAGGCAATAATACATTCAAAACCTGAGGTAAAATGTTACATAAAACTGATGGGCAGGGTGATGTGACTCACAGTAACCTGTTGGGAGTTGGTCTGACGAACTTGTACTCTGTGTGGTTTGGCCTTCTCTCCTGCAGACTCCCCCTGCAAGTCTCGTCTACGGCTCCCCTTCTGCTCCCTCTCCTTCTGCTCCTGCTTCAGACGCAGCTCCTGCAGCTGCTGCCTGAGCGGACAGTCACACACAAACAAGTTGTACATGAAACAATGAAAAAAGTGAATTTAAAGGTACAACAKATTTTTATTTTCTGTTGAATGTTTTCATGGTATTGTCAAGAAGCCTGTGCGTGCGTATGTGTGTGAGTGTTTGGGTGATAGTTTCTACCTGGCACACTCCTCCCTGGCCTTAGAGGCGGCAGTCTCCTGAAACAGGGAGCTGCTGTGTTTGAAGTACTTCTCGTACTTCTCTCCGCCCTCGCGGGGGTAGATCCCACGGAAGCCACCCAGGTGTTTGGCCTCATACCTCCGCATCTGCTCTACACTGGCTGCCTGGGACTGACGCAGTTCCTCACTCCTGACAACACAAAAATTACCACAACTGAATGAATGCATACACTCAATATACACTGAATGTACCAAACATTAAGAACATCTTKCTAATATTGAGTTGCAACCCCCCTTTTGCCCTCAGAACAGCCTCAATTCGTCTAAGCATGGACTCTACAAGGTGTCGAAAGCGTTCCACAGGGATGCTGGCCCATGTTGACTCCAATGCTTCCCACAGTTGTGTCAAGTTGGCTGGATGTCCTTTGGGTTTTGGACCATTCTTGATACACACGGGAAACTGTTYAGCYTGAAAAACCAGCAGKGATGCAGTTCTTGACACACTCAAACTGGTGCGCCTGGCACCTACTACCATACCCTGTTCGAAGTCACTTACATCTTTAGTCTTGCCCATGTCTCAGTTGTCTCAAGGCTTAAAAATCCTTCTTTAACCTGGCTCCTCCCCTTCATCTACACTGATTGAAGTGGATTTAACAAGTGACATCAATAAGGGATCATAGCTTTCACCTGGATTCACCTGGTCAGTCTATGTCATGGAAAGTGTTCTTAATGTTTTGTACACTCAGTGTATGTTGGCTTGAGTTTGGTCCAAATCACTTTGTTTGTTACATGTCTATAACGATGCTAATTTATAATAAAATGACCCATCATAGCTTATTGTTACATGGTCAAACTGATCATACAAGCGCACTGAAATCAAAGTTCCGCATTGTCTTCCTATCCATCACATGGTCCTGACTATACCTAGCCTCTCTGGAGCGGTTCTGCTGCAGCCTCTCCTTCACCCTGCGCTTCTCCTCCTCAGTGATCTTACGGCGGTCACAGGCACCCAGGTTTATAAGGACCAGTGTGTCATACAGCAGGCTATCCTTCACCTCCCGYTCCAACCGCGAATCAGTAGTGAAACTGGGGGAGTGGTTCACCTGCACAAACATTAAAGGGATACTTCAGYATTTTGGRAATGAGYCACGTTATCTACCTCCTACTAACTAACTAACGCTAGCGCAATTGGTAACTAGCGTTAGCGCAATGAGTACGTTTATGTGTCTCTGCTAGGATGCAACACTCCCATTAATTGTACTAACGCTAGTTAGCATTGGCTCGTGAAACTACCTCAAACTTCCTTCATACTGGACACAGAGACATAAAAATTGCATCTACGAGCTCATCTGACTCTGGGAAAATAGATAAAAAGCCCCATTGTCAAAATCCCGAAGTATCCCTTTAATAAACACGCCCATATATTAATGTGAACATAATTGAACATCATGAATATTCCTTGTTTGCTATCTAGCTTTAATAATAAAGTTATTATAAGTTGCTAGCGAAATGCCTATTGGACACTGCATGATGAGAGTGTAGTAGATTAGAATAACACATTTCTTAGCTCAACAAACACTGAACCGGAGCCAAATCAATACATCATCCTGATTCTTTAAGAAGGCCTCACCTCCAGCAGCCAGGGCCTGAGTCGATGGTCTAGTAGCACATCAAAGCCAAGGATCTCAAAGCAGGCGCTGCCGGCCGCGTGGTTGGGGAAACAGGTGTGGTAGTTGTGTTTGAGGATGGGGTGGGCAGAGATGAGCGTCTTAATAATCACGTCCTCAATGTCCAACCACATCTTCTCTGTGTCGTAACACATGGCCTCCAGGTGCTTGTTCAAGGTGGACAGCTTCCTGGAACGACAGGGAGGAGGGAACTGAGATGCAAGCGTTGCATCGAGATGAATTATACAAACAAACAAAGCTAAAGGTCAACTCGAGAGGTATTTGAAGTAAACAAACACCTGCTTACCGTTTGCTGCCCGTGTCGTCATCACGGACAAAGTTCTCACTGTGCTTGTTGATGGCATAGTTGGTCAGATGCATGCAAACATCATCCTTGTACAAATATAAAGTTTGTGAGGGAGAGCCGGGGATGTGTAAAGGTAAAATAAGGGATCAGAAAGGACACCGTAGAAAATATACTATCATTCTGGAATAAACATATGAATACTGTAAAGATGCGAATCCCCATTTTAAATGATTATCTAGAATGCTTCAGAGCATCAACGACACAACCAACACCACAACTACCAATTAACTGTCAAAGAACAGGGCGAGATAGGACAATAAGAAGTGTGTAATGCTGCGTAACAGTTGGCATTAGAAGTGTTAACGGAGTATCTGTGTTGTCCACCTCACCACGTTGCCAWTGCTGGGCTCGTTGTATTGTGTAGTGCAGAAGCGAGCCAACCCCTCGTTGTACAGGAAGATGCGGAAGGGGTCACAGGAGGTCACCAGCACATAGATACGCAGGTCAAACTTGAAGCCGTCAATAACGAATGGCTGGGGGAGAGGATGGTTGGCATTATGATATATCTAATGACATCAACATAACCCTGCTCTCTGATTAGTCCCTTCGTAATAACATTGTCATAGCCCTGCTCTCTGATTGGTCCTTTCATAATGACATTGTCATAACCCTTCTCTCTGATTGGTCCCATAAATACTGTCACATAATAAGGTATCACATTTATTGCAACTGTCATCCTGCAACCTCAGTTGAACTACGAGTTGAATTGATTGTGCAGAATATTACACAATATGTACAAAAGTCTAGAAGGATCCCTCTCTGAGAAGGTAGTGAGTCTCACCCGGGAGACGTACACCTGGCAGATCATGTGTTCCCCCGGGCGAATGTCTTTGCTGGACTTGGTGAGTAAGATGCCTCGCCCTTGGCAACCGGAGTCTGGCTTACAGATGTAAGTCTTGTGTTTCTTGGACCTGGTGTAAGCTTGGAAGTCACTATAACTGCGGAGATACAAAAAAAACACTTCCATTCTCAATTGATTACTCTCCTGATCATTTACAGTACCAGTCAAAAGTTTGGACACACCTACTCATTCCAGGGTTTGACTTTATTTTGACTATTTTCTACATTGTAGAATAATAGTGAAGATATCAAAACTATGAAATAACACATATGGAATCATGTAGTAAACAAAAAGTGTTAAAAAAAAAATCGAAATATATTTTAGATTCTTCAAAGTAGCCACCCTTTGCCTTGATGACAGCTTCAAATCAAATCAAATTTTATTAGTCACATGCGCCGAATACAGTGAAATGCTTACTTACGAGCCCCTAACCAACAAGAGCAGCAGTAAAATAACAATTGCGTGACTATATTTACGGGGGGGGGGTGGTACCGGTACAGAGACAATGTGCGGGGGCACCAGTTAGTTGAGGTAATATGTACATGTAGGTAACGTTATTAAAGTGACTATGCATAGATGTTAACAACAGAGAGTAGCAGTGGTGTAATAGCAGTGGTGTAAAAGGGGGGGGGGAGCAATGCAAATAGTCTGTGTAGACATTTGATTAGGTGTTCAGGAGTCTTATGGCTTGGGGGTAGAAGCTGCTTAAAAGCCTCTTGGACCTAGACTTGGCACTCCGGTACCGCTTGCCATGCGGTAGCAGAGAAAACAGCCTATGACTGGAGTCTTTGACAATTTTTAGGGCCTTCCTCTGACACCGCCTGGTATAGAGGTCCTGGATGGCAGGAAGCTTGGCCCCAGTGATGTACTGGGCCGTTCGCACTACCCTCTGTAGTGCCTTGCGGTCGGAGGCCGAGAAGTTGCCATACCAGGCAGTGATAAAACCAGTCAGGATGCCCTTGATGGTGCAGCTGAAGAACCTTTTGAGGATCTGAGGACCCATGCCAAATCTTTTCAGTCTCCTGAGGCGGAACAGGTTTTGTCGTGCCCTCTTGCACACTCTGGCATTCTCTCAATCAGCTCATGAGGAATGCTTTTCTTAACAGTCCCCACAATATTTTTTATTTATTAACTAGGCAAGACAATTAAGAACAAATTCTTATTTACAATGAAGGCCTAGGAAAGTGGGGTTAACTGCCTTGTTCAGGGCAGAATACGGATTTTTACCTTGGCAGCTCGGGATTCGATCTAGCAACCTTTCGGTTTACTGCACAACACTCTAACCACTAGGCTACTGCCGCCCATCACATATGCTGAGCACTGGCTGGGCTGCTTTTTCCTTCACTCTGCGGTCCAACTCATCCCAAAATCATCAATTGGGTTTGAGGTCGGGTGATTGTGGAGGCAGGTCATCTGATGCAGCACTCCATCACTCTCCTTCTTGGTCAAATAGCCCTACACAGCCTGGAGGTGGGTTTTGGATCATTGTCCCGTTGAAAAAACCAAATATAGTCCCACTAAGCGCAAACCAGATGGGATGGCGTATCGCTGCAGAATGCTGTGGTAACCATGCTGGTTAACTGTGCCTTGAATCTAAATAAATCCAGACAGTGTCACCAGCAAAGCACCCCCACACATCATACCTCCTCCTCCATGCTTCACAGTGGGAAACACACATGCGGAGGTCATCCGTTCAACCTACTCTGCATCTCACAAAGACACGGCGGTTGAACCAAAAATCTCAAATTTGGACTCATCAGACCAAACAACACATTTCCATCGGTCTAATGTACATTGCTCGTGTTTCTTGTCCAAGCAAGTCTCTTATTCTTATTTGGTCCAAGCAAGTCTCTTAATCGACCACGAAGGCCTATGGCATCGCAGACTCCTCTGAACAGTTGATGTTGAAACATGTGTCGGTTACTTGAACTCTGTGAAGCATATATTTTGGGCTGCAACCTGAGGTGCAGTTAACTAATGAACTTATCCTCTGCAGCAGAGGTAACTCGGGTCTTCCTTCCTGTGGTGGTCCTCATGAGAGCCAGTTAATTATAGCGCTTGATGGTTTTTGGACAGCACTGAAGAAACTTTCAAAGTTCTTGAAATTTTCCAGATTGACTGACCTTCATGTCATAAAGTTATGATGGACTGCCGTTTCTCTTTGCTTATTTGAGCCGTTCTTGCCATAATATTGACTTGGTCTTTTATAAAATAGGGCTATCTTCTGTATGCCATCCCTACCTTTTCACAAGACAACTGATTGGCTCAAACACATTAAGAAAGAAAGAAATTCCACAAATTAACTTTTAACAAGGCACACCTGTTAATTTAAATGCATTCCAGGTGACTACCACATGAAGCTGGTTGAGAGAATGCCAAGAGTGTGCAAAGGGTGGCTACTTTGAAGAATCTCAAATATAAAATATATTTTGATTTGTTTAACACTTGTTTGGTTACCACATAATTCCATATGTGTTATTTCATAGTTTTGATGTCTTCACCATTATTCTACAATGTAGAAAATAMTAAAAATAAAGAAAAACCCTGGAATGAGTAGGTGTGTCCAAACTTTTGACTGGTACTGTATGTGTTTTGAATAACGAGACTCTTAAGCACATTGACAATGAGAACTCACTCTGCTGGTAGGCACCATGTTCGGGGAAAGATATTGTAGTCTTTGGGGAAGAGRTTTAGCATGCGGTTCATGTTCCGYGCCAGAAGATCCTTTCTACAAATCTCACTCATCCCTGGAAAATGGTTGATCTTCTGTAAGGGTACAGCAGACACATAGCATTGAATGGGGCAGAGGAACCTTTTCAGAACTCTATGAGGAGAGAAGTGCACTTGGGAGATGTTGAGTACCTGGTAGCGCTTCATGTCCATAACTCTGTCCAGTGAGACAGAGCAGTCTGTCCAGAAGAGAGTCCAGTCCTCGCCCTCCACTGCTTCCCAAAGGCCATATCTGCGAGCAGCACGTCGCACTGACAGGGTGAGGAAGAAAGACTTCCTATTAGATGACATATATTAATCTACACTAAGTATACAAAACATTAAGGAACCCCTGCTCTTTTCATGACATAGCTTTCGACTGGATTCACCTGGTCAGTCTATGATCCCTTATTGATGTAACTTGTTAAATCCACTTCAAATCAGTGTAGATGAAGGGGAGGAAACAGGTTAAAGAAGGATTTTCAAGCCTTGAGACAACTGAGACATGGATTGTGTATGTATGCCATTCAGAGGGTGAATGGGCAAGACAAAATATTTAAGTGCCTTTGAACGGGATATGGTAGTAGGTGTCTGGTGCACCGGTTTGCGTCAAGAACTGCAACGCTGCTGGGTTTTTCACAATCAACAGTTTCCCGTGTGTATCAAGAAAGGTCCACCACCCAAAGGACATCCAGCCAACTTGACACAACTGTGGGAAGCATTGGAGTCAACATGGGTCAGCATCCCTGTGGAACGCTTTCGACACCTTGTAGAGTCCCTACCCTGACAAATTGAGGTTGTTCTGTTGGCAAAAGGGGGTGCAACTCAATATTAAGAAGYTGTTCCTAATGTATGCAATACTCAGTGTACATCTGTGCTTCAAATGTATTTGACTAGACCAAGTAGCAAAACTGTGACTGTGAGGAAATAAATGGATGGTCTCGGATTATCCCAACATGTGGGTAACAAAGCAAGTGACATGGGTGATCTTTGAAAATATAAAATCACACCAATCCACACGTTGGTATATGCAGGATAACTCACCACTTTCATATTTGCAGTTGACGATATTGATCCACAGTCATCTGGGAGAGAAGAAARAGAGAGAGGGGGACAGACGTGCCTTGCTGCAAAGTTGTAATCATCCTTCCCCAATAACTTCTGCCTCTCCCAGCGTTCTGGGGAAGAGGAAGCATCAAAGRACTAGTACATCCATACAGTTACATATTTTAACTTTAAGTACCTCTTTTTCCTTTTCTTCTTCCTCTTGCCAGTGGATGGAGGAGTAGGGGTGCAGGCCTCGGGTTGACTATCGCTCCCCCAGCCCTCGCCCTCCTCTCCTCCCTCAGGTCCACACTTGAAGGCATCATCTTCAGAGTCTTTGTCAGGGCTCTCTGCTCGCAGGTCCATCCTGAAGAAGATACACAAAGAGGAATAAAAAAGGCTTACATAACAGTAACACTCGTTAATTAACTTGAGTTATCAAGCATCAATTAACACAAATTAAAATACATTCTGTTTTCCAACCTACATCTAAGCAATTTGCATACATTTACATAATTGTGTTTTGATGTGGATACAAGTACCCCCACCCTGAAATACAATCAACTGGATCAGAATGCAGGTTGTTATGTACACATGGAATCATGTTTCTATTTCCATTTCTCTTCTCAGGTAGGTACTCGGCCTGTCAACATTCCATCCATAGCAGAGGATCATTCAAGAGTTATTGGGCAGCGAATCAAGTTTGCAACAGAGTTCAGACGGATCACTCCGTTTGGAAAAAAACACAAGACTCCTCAGACAGTAACTTAGCCTAAATCCCCTTGAAGTGTCCTTGTGTGCCCTGACCATCACTGAGGGGTTCTCTCTCCGATCTCACGTTCCTAAGGTGAAGCCTAGGTGAGACTAGGCTAATTGCTGGTAATGATAAGGGTAAGTGCTGGACAGGGCCCAGGGGAGGGTGAGGAGGGACATCCCTGTCAGGCTGCGGGAGACCTGGGTGCTGGGCATAGGCTGCTAGTGGGAGGAGCTATAGGAGGATGGGCTAATTGTAATGGCTGGAATGGAATCGATGGAATGGTATCAAACACATGATAACATGTTTGACTCCATTCCATTGATTCCATTCCAGCCATTAAATCAGCCCATCCACCTATAGCTCCTCCCACGAGCCTCCTCTGGTGCTGGGTAACAGTATTCTGAGCCAGTGATCTGGATAATCCTGACCCTGAACTCTTGTTATTGAGCTTGGCCGAGACGGCCCAGTGACCTCTACAGGTATACTGTTACAACAGCACTCTCATAGGATCTCTCTTTAGGACCTATCCAAAAAACAACAATTGCATAAAAATAGTCTTTAAATAGGCCTAGCAGTTATGTGTTCTCAAGCATATTCCTTCTAGTATATCAGATGTAAATTCTAGTCCAAGAACGATATCGGTCTATTACTATCTAATAACTAATTTTCAATTCACTAATCTCTATCCTCAAGATGGAAAAACAAAGTAATTATTTCATGCAAAAGTTCTGAAGTCATTGTCAAAAACTTCTGAAAACAACTCAAATCAACAATTCAGTCAACGACTGACCTGACTTTGCATGTTTTTCTCTGATCAATGCTCACTGCTTTTTCCCTCATTATCACTTATTATCATATTTTATTTGTCACATGCGCCYAATACTTARAGTGAAATGCTTACTTACAAGCTCTTTCCTGACAACACAGAGGTAAAATAAGAAAATAAAAACACAAGAATGAAGCTATATACAGGGTGAACCAATACCATATCAATMTGCAGGGGTACGAGGTAGCTGAGGTAGTTATGTACATATATGTACATGTAGGCCTGGGTAAAGTGACTAGGCATCAGGATTGATAATAATAAGARTTAAAAAACTAAGTAGCAGCAGCATATACATTGCATTCGGAAAGTATTCWGACCCCTTGACCTTTTCCACATTTTGTTACGATACAGCCTTATTAAATAGTTTTCCCCCTCATCAATCTACACACAATACTCCATAATGACAAAGCAAAAACAGGTTCTTAGAAAAAATAAACCACCGAAATATCACATTTACATAAATATTCAGACCCTTTACTCAGTACTTTGTTGAAGCACCTTTGGCAGCAATTACAGCCTTGAGTATGACGKTACAYGCTTGGCACACCTGTATTTGGGGAGTTTCTCCCATTTTTCTCTGCAAATCCTCTCAAGCTCTGTCAGGTTGCATGGGGAGCATCGCTGCACAGCTATGTTCGATAGGGTTCAAGTCCGGGCTCTGGCTTGGACACTCAAGGACTTGTCTCGATGCCACTCCAGCCTTGTCTTGGCTGTGTGCTTAGGGTCGTTTTCCTGTTGTAAGGTGAACCTTTGCCCCAGTCTGAGGTCCTGAGCACCCTGGAGCAGGTTTTCATCAAGGATCTCTCCGTTCTTTGCTGTAGACATTTTTTGGTACACTTTCCCAGATCTGTGCCTCGTAACAATCCAGTCTCAGAGCTCTATGGACAAGTCTTTGGAACTCATMGCTTGGTTTTTGATCTGACATGCACTGTCAAATGTGGGACCTTATATATATATATATATACAGGTGTGTGCCTTTCCAAATCATGTCCAATCAATTGAATTTACCACAGGTGGACTCCAATCTAGTTGTAGAAACATCTCAAGGATGTTCAATGGAAAAAGGATGCACCTGATCTCAATTTCGAGTCTCATAGCAAAGGGTCTGAGTAATTATGTAAATACGGTATCTGTTCGTTTAAATACATTTGCAAAAATGTCTAAAAAAACTGTTTTTGCTTTGTCATTATGGGGTAGTGTGTGTAGATTGGTGAGGGAACATTTTTATTTAATACATTTTAGAATAAGGCTGTAACGTAACAAAATGTGGGAAAAGGGAAGGGGTCTGAATCATTTACGAATGCACTGTATGATGAGAGTATGTGTACATGTGTGAAAGTGTGTGTGTGTGGCGTCAGTATGCGTGTGTTGTGTGTGTGCGTTGACTGTGTGTGTATGTAAGTGTGTGTTTGCGTTGTGTGAGTCCGTATGTAAGGGTATGTGTGTGTGTGTGTGGATAGAGTCTTGTGAGTGTGCATAGAGTCAGTGCAAAATAGAGTCAGTGCATATAGTCCGGGTAATCATTTGATTATCTATACAACAGTCTTATTGCTTGTTGATAGAAGCTGTCTCGGAGCCTGTTGGTCTAAGAAACGTTGCCCCCGTACCACTTGCCGGACGGTAGCAGAGAGACCAGTCTATGGGTTGGGTGGCTGAAGTCTTTCGCAATTTTTCGGGCCTTCCTCTAACGCCGCCTGATATCGAGGTACAGGATGGCAGGGAGCTCAGCCCCAGTGATGTACTGGGCCGTCCTCAACACCCTCTGTAGAGCTTTGGGGTCGAGGGCGGTGCAGTTGCTTTCCAAGCAGTGATGCAACCAGTCAAGATGCTCTCGATGGCGCAGCTGTAGAACCTCTTCAGGACCTGAGAGCCCATGCCAAATCGTTTCAGCCTCCTGAGGGAGAAGAGGCACTGTTGTGCCCTCTTCACGACTGTGCGGACCATGTGTGTGGATCATGTTAAGTCCTCAGTGATGTGGACACCGAGGAACAGGATCCAGTTGCAGAGGGAGGTGTTCAGTCCCAGGGTCCCGAGCTTGGTGATGAGCTTGGAGGGGACCACGGAGTTTAACACTGAGCTGTAGTCAATGAACAGCACTCTCACATACATATATATATATATGTTTTTTTTTTAAGGTACACAAACCTGTGCTGTGCATTTAAGGTGGATGGAAATGCTAGACGATGCCCTCCACCTGTCCAACTCACCCACTCTGTTTGTTGGTCGTGGCCCCTCAGTTTCAGGGGCCCAGCAAGATGTGGTCGTTCCCAACAGAAGGCAGCTCACAAAGCCACATATCCACCTCTGGTCTGGTCCTAATTCTGAACAAAAAGAGCACATTTGTACTATGAGCCCAGGGGCAGCCCTACTCAGATTGACTTACATCCTAATAGCKGGGCCAGAGGGTCAGGTGGCCAATAAGAAACTAGGGAAAAACACCTGACAGAGAGAAAACGATGAGCAGGAGATCACATTGTGGAAGTAGAGAGGGTTAATCCCTCATATTTGTTCAAGGTAWTTAGACAAGTGCTTTGACACTGAGAAATTCAAATCTGTGCTGAAACCACTAGCTACAGTGCACATTAGCAAAATGAATGRTTTTCATTGACCATGGAGAAATCTGCACTACAGATAATCGTTACTGAACCGTAGTTGTTCAAAGGGATGCTCTGGTCTATTTGTTACCATAACCTGTGGATTTAAAAAATAATGTCTGCTCTATCAACAGCATGCTCAGTTGATCTTTCATAGCTATATTTGTTTTATTCTAACCAAAGATGAGTTACAACTAGCCCCCCAGCATACAGAGATTAAAGCCTAGGAGGCAATTTGATCTGTGTGGGGGTCACTTTACCTTATGTTTCCTTGTTGTCATGGTAACTAATAGGTATCAGTCATCTCCTAACTAGTACACACACACACACACACACACACACACACACACACACACTGACCGAGTCTCTGCTATGTTAACACTTGCTTTCTTCCTACCCCTAAATACCCTCCCTCACAAGCTGCAAATGTTATTTCACACATTACAGTTCATCCATTCCCTACTGAGTCAACAACCTTTTTAGAAAAGTAACTGAATAATTGTCATTGCAAATAGTGAGTTCAAAATATAAACCCACTGTATTAACTTGACTTCCCTGCTGCTATGCTAGTTAGCTTCTTGGCTGGATAGCGCATGGCGTTGCTATGGTAACAGAACGCTCGCAGACTGCAGGGCAAGCAGCAGCAAGTAGGTATCAACACCTGAGTCTCAAAAATGTTCTCACTCACCCGAAAATGGCAAACCATACACTGTCAAAATAAAAGAGTAAAGCTTACCTTCTACTTTTCGTTCCGCACAATATGTGTTAGTGTGGCAGGCACACGGTGTCAATATTGTTTAAAAACATTCCCGACGTCCTGTTCTTCTGCCCTGAAGTTCCTCCTACACAAACAGGCTGTAGTTTCGTCCAATCACACAGCCCATTGTTCGTTCGACAGCCAACGGGCTATCAGCAACGCCTAGTGGGGGTTTGTACCTAAAAAAAATATATWAAAAAATAAGAGTATTCTACAGATTATTGTATAGGACAATAAACAATATTTTTTTAAAGGTCATTTGAAAAATACATTTTATTGAGTAAATGTATATATTGGTTCTCTTAATTTTGATGAGAGATGAACATGTAATTAAATGAATGTTATATGTTGATGTTAAAGTAGAAATGTACCAATTTTAAGGTTGTGCCATTGGATTTGGAGTGGGGTCAAGGAAAAAATGGGGTCCCTGTTGAAGAATGTGAAATACCACTGTACTAACTGATGACCTCTGCACCAGAGAAACACATCAGCCTTTGAGGTTCTCCTTGAGTCATGGACGGATTTGACCCTGCGTTTGAGTCGTTTTAGATCGCTTGGTATTCCACATTCAAGATATGGTCAGTCATAATGAAGTCAGTGTATCGGTATTATGTACATATCCCTACAAAATGTTCACTTCATTAGGTCAAAATAGATTCAAATCAGGTGCTTCATCCTTCATCTCCTGAAGCTACAGAATGAAACGGAAAGCTGCTCCATGATCAGCCATTCAGAGAAGGGTAAAAATCTTGCCAGCTTTGACAAGGTCCTCAAGCAGCTCATCAAGACATTGTTAGTTACATCTTTGCAAAAGCCACTATATTTATCAGGGGCGCAACTTTGGTTTTAGAAGTGGGGGGGCATATKATTTTTWAATATTTTTTTATCCGYTCGGATAAACACTCCAAACAGCCTACCCGACCGTTTGGAGGCGTCGGCATTGTCCTAAAGCATACCGTTGTCTCATTTTGTATCACATTCCAATGCTAAAACTGGTGGGGACAAAAATGCAATTTCAGAATGTGGAGGGGACATGTCCCCCGTCCCCCCATCCCAGTGAAAGTTGTGCCCCTGATATTTATAACAGTAGACAAATGGTGAAAGCAGAAGCTTTTGTAGGTTAGAGCAGCCTTTTTCAAACCTCTCCTCAGAGACCCCCAGACATTTCATATATTTGAACTATTCAACATGTATTTGAACTATTCAACGAGGAATCATCAAGTTTTTGCCTGCCATATCAGTTCTGTTATACTCACAGACATTATTTTAACAGTTTTAGAAACTTCAGAGTGTTTTATATCTAATACTACCATGCATATGCATATCCTAGCTTCTGGGCCTGAGTAACAGGCAGTGTACTTGGGGCACGTTTGTCATCCAAACTTCAAAATACTGTCCCCTACCCAAGAGAGGCTAAAGGGTAGAGCTGGCACTTTCAAGTAGCGGGACTCAACCCAGAAGCTTATAAGAAATCCCGCTATGCCTCAGACGAACCATCAAACAGGCAAAGCATCAATACAGGACTAAGATTAAATCATACTACACCGGCTCCGACTGTGTGGATGTGGCAGGCTTGCAAACTATTACAGACTACAAAAGGGAAGCACAGCCGAGGCTGCCCAGTGACACAAGCCTACCAGACGAGCTAAATTAATTATGCTCGCTTCGAGGCAAGCAACACTGAAGCATGCATGAGAGCATCAGCTGTTCCGCGACAACTGTGTGATCACGCTCTCCGTAGCCAATGTGAGTAAGACCTAAACAGGCACCATGTCACAAGGCCGCATGGCCAGATGGATTACCAGGACGTGTACTCCAAGCATGCACCGACCAACGGCAAGTGTCTTCACTGACATTTTCAACCTGTCCCTGACTTGAGTCTGTAATACAAAACCAATTCAAGCAAACACATAGTACCTGTTTCCCAAGAACACTAAGGAACCTGCCTAAATGATTACCAACCCGAGCACTCACATCTGTAGCCATGAAGTGCTTGAAAGGCTGGCCATGGCTCACATCAACACCATTATCCCAGAAACCCTAGACCCACCCAATTTGCATACCACCCTAACAGATCCACAGATGATGGCAATCTCTTATTGCACTCCACACTTCCCTTTCCCACATGGACAAAAGGAACACCTATGTGAGAATGCTATTCATTGCCTACAGCTCAGCATTCAACACCATAGTGTCCTCAAAGCTCATCACTAAGCTAAGGACCCTGGGACTGAAAACCTCCCTCTGCAACTGAATCCWGGACTTCCTGACGGGCCGCCCCCAGGTGGTAAGGGTAGGTAACAACACATCTGCCACACTGATCCTGAACACGTGGGCCCATCAGGGGTGCGTGCTCAGTCCCCTCCTGTACTCCCTGTTCACCCATGACTGCATGGCCAGGCACGACTCCAACACCATCGTTAAATTTGCTGATGACACAATAGTGTCACCGACAACAATGAGACAGCCTATAGGGTGGAGMTCAGAGACTTGGCCGTGTGGTGCCAGGATAACAATCTCTCCCTCGACGTGATCAAAACAAAGGAGATGATTGTGGACTACAGCAAAAGAAGGACRGAGCACGCCCCCATTCTCACCGACGGGGCTGTAGTGGAGCAGGTTGAGAGCTTCAAGTTCCCTGGTGTCCACATCACCAACAAACTATCATGGTCCAAACACACTAAGACAGTCGTGAAGAGGGCACGACAAAGCCTATTCCTCCTCAGGAGACTGAAAAGATTTGGCATGGGTCCTCAGATCCTCAAAAGGTTGTACAGCTGCACCATCGAGAGCACCCTGACTGGTTGCATCACTGCCTGGTATGGCAACTGCTCGGCCTCCGACCGCAAGGCACTACAGTACATCACTGGGGCCAAGCTTCCTGCCATCTAGGACCTCTATACCAGGCGGTGTCAGAGGAAGGCCCTAACAATTGTCAAAGACTCCAGCCACCCTGGTCAAAGACTGTTCTCTCTGCTACCGCACAACAAGCGGTACCGGAGCGCCAAGTCCAAGTCCAAGAGGCTTCTTAACAGCTTCTACCCCCAAGACATAAGACTCCTGAACAGCTAACCAAATGGCTACTGTGGTGTACAGCAGGTCAGCCACCAGGGGGAGCCTCGTCGAGGCCTGGTGACAGACGGAGTATACATCACGAGGCGATGGCTCCATCTGCCTGACGTGCCAGGTCTCGAACGGGCTCTCCGGCCAGGACTAATTGGGGCTGATTGGGAGCTGGTGAGTAATCAAGGGCTGATTGCTCACCAGCTGTGCAAGGCCCATAAAGCTYCCAGAAGGGCAACACACAGGAGAGAGTGGGGGAAGAAAGGACTCCCGTATAGTTGGGGARGGTTGCAGAGGTATGAGGAGGGAGTTCAGTTTTTGTGCCCGACAGGATACAGCAAGACCCGGAGCCYAGAAGACATTATCCCGAAGAGGGTCTCATGGGGGAGACCTATCCTTTTCTTTTTGATTTATTATTTAAATAAACACCCTTGAAACCGAGCTAATCATACTCTGTCCGTGTCTGATCTGTGTAAACGTCTTGACCAAACCCCCTGGTCTGCCACACTACCTAGACTATTTGCATTGCTCCTCCCCCCCCCCTCTTTTACGCTGCTGCTACTCTCTGGTTATTATCTATGCATAGTCACTTTGACACTATCTACATGTACATATTACCTCAATTACTCAACTAACCGGTGTCCCCGCACATTGACTCTGTACTGGTACCCCCTGTATATAGCTTCGCTACTGTTATTTTACTGCTGCTCTTTAATTAGATGTTACATAACACATATTTTTCTTAAAACTGCATTGTTGGTTAAGGGCTTGTAAGTAAGCATTTRACTGTACGTTCTACACCTGTTGTGTTCGGCACATGTGACAAATACAATTTTATTTTACTTGATTTGGTGTCTGCTTCTGCTATAGCAAAGTTCTACCCGTTGTATGCCTTAGATTTCCATTGGTTGTCATCCTCTATGGCCCTTGTTTCATCTGCTATTGTTTGCCAATGGAAGGAGGAATCCTTGCACCTTCAATCACACCAGATTGACCAAGTATTCAAGTAAACACAGGAGATTGTTGTGTAATTCAACCAACAATATGAAARGATGTTGTTGGTTTCCTCTAGAAAACAACTGATTAACTGAGGAGAAGCCTGTAGGCTACATGCTACATACAGATATCTGAGTGCACTACAGCAGATGCAGGGAATTGAAAGTTGATCACGATTATCTCCCATCTTATCATCTATCCTGGGTGACAGTCTATTTTTGCTTTAGCTGAACTGTCATAGTTGAATACAGAAACAGTCTGACACCAAGGCTACCTGAACCCCTTTCCTAGTATATAGTGCTATATTGACTAGTGCATTGCCACTCATTGACATCAGRAATATCCACAGTCACAACATAAGACCAACCCTTTAATAATGGGGACAGGTCAATWTCCAACTTTCCAGAGGGAAGAGGCTATATCCCATTTCATATTGTGAAATCTCCCCAACTGTCTAGATCAGTGTTTCCCAACTCCAGTRCTCGAGTACCCTCAACAGCAGCACACATTTCTGATGAATCCAAGGACAAAAAAAAACTGATTTAACTTGTCAAATATTGATGATTAGTTGACAAGTAGAATACGGTGTGCTTGTCATGCGSCACAACAAATGCATGTACTGGCAAACACTGGTCTAGGCGAAAGGGAAAGTATAAACATGTACGTGTTCGAACAGCAGGCACAAAGGTTTCCACAAGTTACCACAGCCATAAAGTCTGAATTGGCTATAGGCGATCATAAAAAAATGTAWGAAAACAAAAATTTGATTTTTGGTGTTCATTTAAGGTTATGGTTAGGCATAAGATTATCAGTGTGGTTAAGGTTAGGTTTAAAATCACATTTTAAGAAGATACATTGTAGAAATGGGCTTTATGACTTTGTGGCTGGGGTAAGTAGTAATGACCAGCCACAACTCCGATATAAAGTGTGTTTTCTCAAAGTTCCRGGGATGTCAGGTGTCCTATTTATATCCGTACACTCGTAACAACCTCATCATTATGAGACTTCRATTTGATCAAATAAGCCACACATAGAAAATAAGCCATCGGATTTTTGTGTTAACAAAATTCGACACTTTCTCATTGACCTCCATAGAAAAGCTCCTCGCTTGTTGAGCGAAAAAAACGAAACAACGCCACCTGTTGGAGAAGATAGATTTTAGCCCTGTTATCCCTCTCCCCTAACCTCTTCCTCTCTGCTGGAAATTAATACCTAGGGACAGTAAGTACTTCTTGTTGTTGTCTGAGTTGCGACACCGCTGAGTTGAACTGACAGTTGCTGTTGGCAGTCCAAACTTCATGTAAGTTCAACCATTTAATTTCATCATTTTAGCTAAACCGTATAACACATTGATCTTAATAGTGACAGAATTGTGTTCACTTTCATATTCGTTTTTTCTCCAGTGATTTATTTGTGGCCTTGTATGGCTTATTGTAGCTTGATCAAACATAATAAATCACCCTCGAATAAGTTAWTGGGTTAGAAGTATATGTTTGACAATCAAATTGACGTCCAAAAGTCTTAAAAAAACATTTATGGGTATGTTAAATGTGATTGTCAAGTGTGAAYAATAGGCGATACGTTTCACAACAAATGTTAAATGAAAGTGAAACTTAGTTTTGCGAACGCAACATTGTATGCAATTTTTATGTGTTATAAAATGTTTGGCCTTCCTTCTAACGTGTGCTGCAAGATTAGATACATATACGGGGTTCAGTTGAGAACATAAATTATGGTTTATTCGAGTTGTACATGCTGTTAGTTTTTTATGCGCATGTTGGGCCTACTTGTTTTCATTTTGCTATATTCTCCATTTCAGAGGTCACAATGGAGAGCGTCGAAAGTGCAGCCAACATGGAATTGTCAACAACCTTTTCCCAGGTTGTATTTCAGGAAATCCCCCACTCATACGCGCCAAATATTGCCGTGARTTGCTGCTACACTCTGACAGCAGCCATTCAACAGAACCCCAGAGACTGGGTGGGGATATTCAAGGTGAGATTATAGATATTTTGTCYTGAATATTCATGAGTGGTCTGTTTCATCAGAGATTATGATATGGATTGTATTTCCACAAAGGAAATAATAACCTAATATATTTAACAATAGGAATCCACAGTCTGGAATGCCTCCCAGTTGTCAGTCAGTCATGATTGTGTTATAACTGATGTTGTGCTGATTGTGTTATAACTGATTTTGTGCAGGTGGGCTGGAGRACCACAAAGGATTATTACACATTTGTGTGGATAGAACCATCATTGAATCTGATAAAACAGGATGCAAACAGAAAACAAGTGCTTTTTAATGGTAAGACCATGTGTGCATTTTATCCTCAAACTTTTCAACTGACATYAACTTTGATATGAATGATCGTGATCAATTTCYGTTAATTCATTTTTGATGATACCTATAGGCCCATGTTCATTTCTTAATTTTAGATACAAATGACATTTATTTGACATTCAAGTGATCAATATRATGCTGGGGATTACACTGACAATGATGTTGTTATTCTGATAGCATACTACTTGCCAAAGGATGATGCAGAGTTCTATCAGTTCTGCTATATTGATAGCAACGGCCAAGTGAGAGGAGCCAGCACCCCGTTCTGCTTTAAAACCTCAGGGGAACAAAGCACAGACGGCAGCCTGGAAAACGACCTCTTGGTCATCACAACACAGGTACAACGCAATCCACCATACCTAACATTAAAAGTTGATTTGATTGTGTTTTAAAGACCATGCTTGAAATACTTAAAAATGCAGAACTTGTTGTTTGGCTTGCTTAGTTGCTGAGTCAAGGAGATGATGTCCCTCACAAGAACATTTTAGCTAGAATTATCCGTAGGAGAGGTTAGGRATGTACATGATGTGCATTTCTGAATCTAGGAAAAGGTAGAGCAACGTGAGAGGGAGAAAGAAGAGATGGTCATGGAGTTGGGGCAACTGAAAGAGCAAAATGAGATTTTGAGAGGAGTCCTGAAGGAGCAACAGCAAGAGATTGATTGCCTCAAGGTTTGTTTTCAAGACGTTCGTTACAGCATCTGCTAATTTCTAGCCCCTAGTCATGTGTGAGAATGGGAAATTACAATGTGAGGTAACAGAATTGTAACATTACTTCTGCAGTTGTCTAACGAGGAACTATACAAGGCAGACGGGAACCTGGAGKAGCAGCAGCAGAAGTCAAAAGAGCATGAACAACTGACACAGAAAGCTAAATCAATGGAAGACTCACACAAAYGACAGGAGGTAATATTTGGTGAATTCTGTGTCTACAACACAGTGATCACAAATCATCTGACAACTAAGAAACTCTTTCCATACTGAAACATAAATGCTTTTCAACATAACTGGTGGAACTATACTTGATGGATAGATGGGACTTTCCAAACACAGTAATCAAATCAAAGTGTATTGGTCACATACACCTATTTAGCAGATGTTATTGCGGGTGTAGCGAAATGCTTGTGTTCCTAGCTCCAACAGTGCAGTAGTATCTAACAATTTACAACAATACACAAATCTAAAAGTAAAATAATGGAATTAAGAAGTATATAAATATTAGGGTGAGCAATTTCGGAGTGGCATTGACTAAAATACAGTAGAATAGAATACAGTATATACATATGAGATGAGTAAAGCAGTATGTAAACATTATTAAAGTGACTAGTGTTCCATATCCATAACCAGTAGAGGTTATGGACTTGATTTGAGCATTTCTGAATCTAGGAACAGGTGGTGCAAAGTGAGAGGAAGATAGAAGAGCTGGCCATGGAGTTGGGGCAACTGAAAGAGCAAAATGAGACTCTGACACGTGKCCTAAAGGAGCAACAGCAAGAGGTTGACCGCCTCAAGGTTCGTTTGAAAGTCTTTTCTTTCCACCAGCAGGTTTACTTCTAGCCCCTAATCAGGCTGAGAGGGTGATGAATTGTATATTGTTCCTGTAGGAATCCAAAGAGGAACTTGCACAGGTAGTGAGCAAACTGGAGCAACAGCAACAGAATGCTAGAGAGCATGAAGAACTGACACAGAATGACAAATCAATGGATGAATCACACACAGGACAGGAGGTAACTGTCGCAAACCATTTCCCCATTTGGGACTACCAAAGAACTACTACGACTATGGAGTACATTTTGTCTTGTTTCTAACAGTTTCTTTCCATGAAAGGCTGCAGTCTCTGACCCCAATTCATAAAAAATATTTGGTGAACGTGTCAAAACATGTGACAGCTGTTTGTATACCATCAATATTTTCTGTCTCCTTGTCATGTAAAACCATTTCCCCATTTGGGACTACCAAAGAACTACTACGACTATGGAGTACATTTTGTCTTGTTTCTAACAGTTTCTTTCCATGAAAGGCTGCAGTCTCTGACCCCAATTCATAAAAAATATTTGGTGAACGTGTCAAAACATGTGACAGCTGTTTGTATACCATCAATATTTTTCAATGCCTCTATTCTTTTTTCCCCCCACACTTTCTCTGTCTCCTTGTCATGTATCGAAGGGTGTTTTCACATACAGTTCCTTCTGAAAGTATTCAGACCCCTTGACTTTTTCCACATTTTGTTACGTTACAGCCTTATTCTAAAATGGATTAAATTAATTAATTTCCCCAGCAATCTACACACGATACCCCATAATGACAAAGCGAAAATGCAAATGTATAAATAAACAAAAACAGAAATACTTTATTTACATAAGTATTCAGACCCTTTGCTATGAGACTCAAAATTGAGCTCAGGTGCATCCTGTTTCCATGAATCATCCTTGAAGATGTTWCTACAACTTGATTGGAGTCCACCTGTGGTAAATTCAATTGATTGGACATGATTTGGAAAGGCACAAACCTGTCTATATAAGGTCCCACAGTTGACAGTGCATGTCAGAGCAAAAGCCAAGCCACGAGGTCAAAGGAATTGTCCATAGAGCCCCGAGACAGGATTGTGTCGAGGCACAGATCTGGGAAAGGGTACCAAAACATTTCTGCAGCATTGAAGGTCTCTAAGAACACAGTGGCCTCCATCATTCTTAAATGGAAGAAGTTTGGAACCACCAAGACTCTTCCTAGAGCTGGCCACCCGGCCAAACCTAGCAATTGGGGGAGAAGGGCCTTGGTCAGGGAGGTGACCAACAACCTGATGGTCACTCTGACAGAGCTCTAGAGTTCCTCTGTGGAGATAGGGGAACCTTCCAGAAGGACAACCATCTCTGCAGCACTACCAATTAGGCCTTTATGGTAGAATGGCCAGACGGAAGCCACTCCTCAGTAAAAGGCACGACAGCCCGCTTGGAGTTTGCCAAAAGGCAATTAAAGACTCTGACCATGAGAAACAAGATTCTTTGGTCTAATGAAACCAAGATTGAACTCTTTGGCCTGAATGCCAAGCGTCACATCTGAAAGAAACCTGGCACCATCCCTACGGTGAAGCATGGTGGTGGCAGCATCATGCTCTGGGGATGTTTTTCAGCGGCAGGGACTGGGAGACTAGTCAAGATCGAGGCAAAGARGAACAGAGCAAAGTAGAGAGAGATCCTTGATGAAAACCTGRTRCAGAGCACTCAGGAKCTCAGACTGGGGRGAAGGTTRACCTTRCAACYGGACAACGACCCTAAGCACACAGCCAAGACAAGGCAGGAGTGGCTTCGGGASAAGTCTCAATGTCCTTGAGTGGCCCAGCCAGAGCCCGGACTTAAACCCTATCAAACATCTCTGGAGAGACTTGAAAATAGCTGTGCAACAACGTTACCCATCCAACCTGAAYAAGCTTGAGAGGATCTGCAGAGAAGAATGGGAGAAACTCCACAAATACATGTGTGTCAAGCATGTAGCGTCATACCCAAGAAGACTCAAGGCTGTAATCACAGCCAAAGGGGTTTCAACAAAGTACTGAGTAAAGGATCTGAATACMTAWGTAAATGTGATATTTCKYTTTTTTCTTCTTCTACAAACCAGTTTTTGCTTTGTCATTATGGGGTATCGTGTGTAGATTGAATACATTTTAGAATAAGGCTGTAACCTATCAAAATGTGGAACAAGTCAAGGGGTCTGAATACTTTCCGAAGGCACTGTATAGTCCTCTTTAATAAAGTAGTGTAGTGTGTGGTGCAGGAATAACGACAAGCGAACCTGGGGAGCTTTGTGTTCACATTGGTCTAAAAAAAGAGAACCGGCCTGCAGAATTCAAGCGAACCGAAGTCAGACCACCTCTCGAGATGGTCTCAGTTCGGTTCACTTCGGGGGGATCTTTTGAGGGGTCTGAGTTCCTTTGGAGAGTTTATGCTACACAAAATATTAAGCGAACTGCACTCGCCAAAATTGGCTTAAAAAGGGACAAAGTCTGAGTCACTTTAACTTGCTATTTCTCTTCACAAATGCCTGCAGTCTCTGACTCCTATTTGTGAGAAATATGAACGAGCATTGACCAAGATCAAACAGCTGAAGAAGGAGCGAGAGGAGTTGAAAGGAAAGGTTGAGGTTCAAAGTGTGGAGATTGCACAGTGAGTACTTGTCTCGAGCAATCCATTCAATGGACATATCTTTCTAGTACAACACCTCTCCAGTCATATCATGATATCATCCTGTCTATATATAAACTCAGCAAAAAAAGAAACGTCCTCTCACTGTCAACTGTGTTTATTTTCAGCAAACTTAACATGTGTAAATATTTGTATGAACATAAGATTCAACAACTGAGACAGAAACTTAACAAGTTCCACAGACATGTGAATAACAGAAATMGAATAATTTGTCCCTGAACAAAGGGAAYGAGTCAAAATCAAAAGTATCMGGTGTGGCCACCAGCTGCATTAACTACTGCAGTGCATCTCCTCCTCATGGACTGCACCAGATTTTCCAGTTCTTGCTGTGAGATGTTACCCCACTCTTCCACCAAGGCACCTGCACGTTTCCGGACTTGCGGGAATGGCCCTAGCCCTCACCCTCCGATCCAACATGTCCCAGACGTGGTCAATGGGATTGAGATCCAGGCTCTTCGATGGCCATTGCAGAACACTGACATTCCTGTCTTGCAGGAAATCACGCACAGAACGATCAGTATGGCTGGTGGCATTGTCATGCTGGAGGGTCATGTCAGGTCATGCCAGAGCCTGCAGGAAGGGTACCACATGAGGGAGGAGGATGTCTTCCCTGTAGCGCACAGCGTTGAGATTGCCTGCAATGACGACAAGCTCAGTCCGATGATGCTGTGACACACCGCCCCAGACCATAATGGACCATCCACCTCCAAATAGGTCCCGCTCCAGAGTACAGGCCTCGGTGTAACGCTCATTCCTTCGACGATAAACGCGAATCCGACCAAAACCGCGACTTGTCAGTGAGAGAAATTTTTGCCAGTTCTGTCTGGTCCAGCGACATGGGTTTGTGCCCATAGGCGGCGTTGTTGCCGGTGATGTCTGGTGAGGACCTGCCTTACAACAGYCCTACAAGCCCTCAGCCTATTGCGGACAGTGAGCACTGATGGAGGGATTGTGCGTTCCTGGTGTAACTCAGGCATTTGTTGTTGCCATCTTGTACCTGTCCCGCAGGTGTGATGTTCGGATGTACTGATCKTGTGCAGGTGTTGTTACATGTGGTCTGCCACTGCGAGGACGATCAGCTGTCCGTTCTGTCTCCCTGTAGCGCTGTCTTAGGCGTCTCACAGTACGGACATTGCAATTTATTGCCCTGGCCACTACTGCAGTCCTCATGACTCCTTGCAGCATGCCTAAGGCACGTTCACGAAGATGAGCAGGGACCGTGGGCATCTTTCTTTTGGTGTTTTTCAGTCAGTAGAAAGGCCTCTTTAGTGTCCTAAGTTTTTGTAACTATGACCTTAATTGCCTACCGTCTAAGCTGTTAGTGTCTTAACGACCGTTCCACCGGTGCATGTTCATTAATTGTTTATGGTTCATTGAACAAGCATGGGATACAGTGTTTAAACCCTTTACAATGAAGACCTGTGAAGTTATTTGGAATTTTACGAATTATCTTTGAAAGACAGGGTCCTGAAAAAGGGACGTTTCTTTTTTTGCTGAGTTTATATATATATTTTTTTTACACTTGTGTAACAATGCTGTTCCTCATGCCCCTGTGTCAATAGGCTGAGCCCAAGGCTCAGAGATTCTGAGCAGGAGTCTTACAGACTGAAGGATAACATTCAGCTTCTACAGGTCAGCACACTCAGCAGAGTAATTGATGTAAATGCATGCCTGTAACACACATACACTCTTTAAAAGACCRGTTGGCCAATTAATTTAGTGCTTTCTTTGATGTGAAAAAAACCTGTCAATCACAGAATCTCATGTTGACCCTTTCCAGGTGGATCTCCAGAGCAGTGAGAAAGAGAAGGCGAAGCTTTCTGTGGAGCTGCGCAAACTGCGTGGTCTCACACATGACCTGGAGGACTTGAAGACTGAGAACAAGGCCTTACACAGAAGCCTGTCAGAGCAGGGGCTCCAGCCACAGCAGGAGATGGTGGACAGTGATTTGAAGGTTGGAACAAGTTGCTAAAAGAACTATGTCCTTCCTGTACACGCCATTGTGAAATGTAATACTGTAGTCTTCTTGTGTGCCTTCAGGTGCAATACCAAGCTCTTCTTGGCCAGCTGCAGGAGGCTCGGACACAGTTGCACCAGGAGCTGCAGGCTTCCAACAACACACGCAGACGTGCAGAGCAAGCAGAGGGGGAACTGGTGAAGGTCAATGAGTGCACGAATCTCATAGTCAAGAGGTCTACACAGGCGGAGCAGAAAAGCAGCAAACTAGAGGTGCTTAGAGAATATCTTTGACGCTATTTTGATCCACAGACAGGGTCAGGGATATCATTTTTTTCTTACCAATATGTTGTTTGTTCTGGGAAAGTAGTTCACCTGTGAGAGCAAATGGATATAAAACGCACTAAACGTATTCTCTTGGCTGATCACAAGTTCCCTGTTCTCTCCTCTCAGATGCAACTTTTAGAGTTCCACAGAGTCATTGAGGAGAAAGAAAGCATGGCAGAGATCGCTAAAGTAGAGAAAGAGGAGTTGTCCAGAGAAAATCAGGTGATTGCTGTGAATTTTGATACTCTTTACTAGTCATTTAATTATTTACAATTAGGGACATTTGCTTACATTGGGGTTTTGCCACTGTATTCTATCTGTCAGGATCTCAAAAGAAATGTTGAGAGACTCCGCAAGGAGTTTGCTGACATCCAGGCTGCTCCAGTGTCCATGCAGCATCCCAACCCTTATGGCTCTTCAACTGACCCCACCCCCACTGAGGAGCAGCAGCAAGATACACTGGCTGCCTCTCTCCACTTTGGGAACCCTTATGAGACCCCAGGTATTCCCAATATTCCAGCTGTTGGAAAGCCTCACCTAAATATTCTTAAATGAGACATGAACGCCACTTGTGCCTCATGGACACGCCTTCTTGGAAAATAACAAAACAGGTTCAACTATMGCTGACATATGATTCTGTTTGCAGGCCCTGCGACAAACGCGGAGGAGGTATGTTAAGTCATTCCTATGATATACATGGTTATACGGCAGATTATGTTTGCAACAACATACACTAGTGGTTTGGTTTCATAATGCTCTATAATTTTTGTGCTGGAGTACAGTTAACTATCCAGTCTAGATCCGATATTATTACCACTTATGACCCGTGTCTGTCCCATAGTTGTCCTTGACGTGTCGTCACTGCCATGAGCGCTTCCCTGGCATCACCCCGAATGAGCTGGAGCTGCACGAGGAGAGCCACAGAGTGTGCCCCTTTTGCACCCTCATCTGTGACGGAATGGAGCAGACCAAATATGAAGAACACGTCTACAGCCATGAGGTGTAGGGAAGCCACATCCTCACAACCCAGAGAGTTGACTACTATTTAAAAAAAGCTGATACCCTACTAATTATATTTCTAAGAGGTGAGGGGGGGGGGACAAATAAACAGGCCAACAACCTATCCACGACATTGTAAGACAAACATTTAAAGTCCCGTTTATTACTGTAAACGTTATCTTACCTGGTAAAATAAGGGTTGTGAATTTAATGTCTYGGAAATCTGTATCTAATTGAATTTMRCTGAATTGATCATATTGTTTTAGACACTTTTAGGGTTAGGGTTGCCTGTTTTTTCTTAATTTGCCTCCATCGCTGATGGATAGGACTGTATGGATTTGCTATTTAATCGTTTCCTAGGTTTACTCTACTGCTATTATCTCTTCTGAACTACTGTATGTTTACTTTGGCTAACTTCACTATATTCCCCTTGAACCTGCTGCTAAAATGTAAATGATGTGTTGCATAATAAAGTCAAATGATTAATGGTCAAATGATGCTCTCTGATAATGTAAGGGTTGAAATGAGATTCATGTGGGATGTTCAAGCAACAAATAAAGTTCTCTTCACAGTTGTGTTGACATGAAAAGAAACATGTTTTTGTAGCACAAACTGCAACATGCAAAGAAATCCTCTGATGTTTTAATAGAAGGTAATTGAATATAATGACATTTTTTAAAATAAAAAAACTAATCCATGATTGACAACTGCCACAGAAAACAACATTTGTGACCTAGTTTTCATCTCCACAATCGCTGAAGGGAAGGAAGCAATATCATGTGTACCTACCAATGATTTATATACATAATTGGTACCTACCCTTTAAAAGTTAAAAGTTAAATACACCATTTCAATTCAGGACATTCCCAACAGGCACACATTGTTCTTCAAGAAGTTACCGAGACTTCCSACGTACCAAAAATCCTATCTTTCTTAAGGCGTTATCTGATTGGCCTCCTCAGGTGTGACATCACGGGAAGTCAGCTCAGAAAAGAGGGCTGGCAGCCAATACTGTGGCTCTCCAGAAGCTTGGGAATCCAACCACGCCAAGCCCTCTTTCAACAGGTGATCCTAAGACAACAAGGAGTGTGTATGTTAGGATGGTGGTGAGCTAAAATCAAATCAAGAACCATGGTTCTATGGTGCTTCGTCACTCCCAATTTTCTTCTAACCATTTCCTTCTCTAAAATATCCTCCTAAACTCTTGGCAGCTTTGCTTTGCATTTCCTCTGTAGGCGACTTACCAGCACATGACAGGCCCGCTCTCGCTCCCACTTGAGACTCTCTCTGATCTCACTCACTGAAACGTAGCCCTTCTTCTGCAAATTGGCAGAAAAACAAATATTCATGACACCTGGCACCATATTTGCAGTCCTCTAAATGACTCGGCAAAAGTATCAGAGCAGCATGTTCTGGATCCAAGCATGATGTTGGCAACTGCTCACAAGAAAAAACAAACAGCGCCCCTCTTTAATCTCACAATCAGTATTCTGAGACATTTTTGACAAGTCATTTAGCATAATTACTGATGAGGCAGCCGCACAATACAGATTCAAGAGGTGAAATGAAGGATTACCTCAGCCAGCTGAAGTACCACAGTGTGGTCCATGTTGAGCTCTGCTGGCACTGACTGCACGAGGTAAGAGCCTCCAACAGGAATCATCCCAAAGCCGTTCCCCATGACTTTCAGCTTCTTTATGGCCCGCACCAAGTCATCTCTGGAGTGGAGAATAGAGATACAATTTCAACTTCATAATGAAAGTGCACTAAAGTTGATTAATAAATATCAATATGTTTACATTATTGTATTTAGTATTTATTAGGATCCCCAATTAGCTGCTGGGGAGGCAGCGGCTACTCGTCCTGGAGTTCAAACAGGAAACAGGATAACAAATAAAATACATAATATACATAGCACTAAATTTACATTACAATTTAGCCATTCAGCAGATGCTCCCATACAGAGCGACCCACAGCCAGGCGAGTCAACCACATATCAAAGTCCTATCCCAACCACGTATCACATACATAATACAATGCAAAATACAATACAAAATGCATAAAAATGTCTCTGTCTCTCCACAGTCCCCGTCGTGCCGTATGGTGTTCTTTAATTTATTTTATCTTGTTTATTTGCTAGGTTGAGTTACCTGGGGTGGCAGAGTTCAATTTAGTCATGGCTCTATTTAATACTGTGTGTTTCCCAGCCTCTGTTCTGGACCTGGGGACAGTGAAGTCCTCTGGTTACATGTCTAGTGTTGTACCGATGAGTGTCCGAACTGTGTGCCAACTGCTTGAACAGACAGTTCGGTACCTTCGACACATCAARACCTRGCACAAAGACCAATAGTGATGCAGTCAATCTCTCCTCAACTTTGAGCCAGGAGAGATTGACATGCATGTCTGTTGACATMCGCCCTCCGTGTACATCTAAGAGAAATCAATATGTGCTGACCTGTTTTAGATCAACTGCAATTTGCCTATGTCCTTCTTTGCTGCAACTGACSACACAACTGCACAGTAGTCCAAGTGCATCAAAACTAGGGCCTGTAGAACCTGTCTGGTTGACTGGGATATCAAGAAAGCAGAGCAATGCCTTATCYTGTACAGACCTCTTCCCAATTAAGTAARCATTGCATTCGGAAAGTATTCAGGCCCCTTGACTTTTTGTTATGTTACAGCCTTATTCTAAAATTGATTCAATTGTTCCAAGATTGAACTCTATGGCCTGAATGCCAAGYGTCACATCTGGGGGAAACCTGGCACCATCCCTACGATGAAGCATGGTGGTGGCAGCATCATGCTCTGGGGTTGTTTTTCAGCGGCAGGGACTGGGAGATTAGTCAAGATCGAGGGAAATATGAACGGAACAAAGTACAGAGAGATCATTGATGAAAACCTCCAGAGCGCTCAGGAACTCAGACTGGCGTGAAGGTTTACCTTCCAACAGGACAACAACCCTAAGCACACAGCCAAGACAACGCAGGAATGGCTTCGGGACAAGTCTCTGAATGTCCTTGAGTGGCCCAGCCAGAGCCCGGACTTGAACCCGATCGAACATCTCTGGAGAGACCTGAAAATAGCTGTGCAGTGACTCTCCCCATTCAACCTGKCAGAGCTTGAGAGGATCTGCAGAGAAAAATGGGAAAAACTCTCCAAATACAGGTGTGCCAAGTTCTGTCATGTAGCGTCATACCCAAGAAGACTCAAGGCTGTAATCGCTGCCAAAGGTGCTTCAACAAAGTACTGACAAAGGGTCTGAATACTAATGTAAATGTGATCCGTTTTTTAAATTTTATACATTTGCAACAATTTCTAAAAACAAGTTTTTGTTTTGTCATTATGTGGTATCGTGTGTAGATTGATGACGAATATTGTTCGTTTTTTTCCATCCATTTTAGAATAAGGCTGCAACGTAACAAAATGTGGAAAAAGTTAAGGGGTCTGAATACTTTCCGAATGCACTGTATATATTTTGACCATGATAGCTCGTTTAGTCTCCTTAACTTGCTCAATAGCCACACTATTCAATAATCAATTGATGAGGTTTAGGGTTGAGCAAATGATTTGTCGCCAAAAATGATGCTTTAAGTTTTTTAGATATTTAACACCAGCCTATTGCTAGTTACCCATTCTAAAACTGACTAGACCTCTGTTAAGGGTGTCAGTTATATATTTTACTGTTACAGCCGACGTGTATACTGTTGAGTCYTCTGCGTACATGGACAAAGAGGCTTTATTCAAGGTCAGTGGAAGGTCATTACTAAACACAGAAAACAATAATAGTCCAAGCCGGRTACCCTGCGGTACACCACACTCAACCGTTTTTGCATTACAGAGACTTCCATGTGTTCTATTGGACAGATATCAGTCCATCCATGATGAGGCAAATTATGTTAATCCTTATAACAACTGTTTTTTCAATGACATCAAAGGCTGCACTGAAGTCTAACAAAACAGCTCCCACGATCTTCTTATCAATTTCTTTCAGCCAATCATCAGTCATTTGTGTCAGGGCCGAYCACGTTGAGTGCCCTTCCCTATAYGCATGCTGAAAGTCTGTTGTTCATTTATTTTCTGTAAAATAACATTGGTCGAACAATATATTTTTTTCAAAAATGATGCTAAGCACCGGTAACAGGCTGATTGTTTGAACCATTCAAGGGTGCTTTGCTATTTTGGGGCAGCGGAATGTCCTTTGTCTCCCTCCAGGCCTGAAGGCACACTCCGTCTTCTAGGCCAAGATTTAAGATGTGGCARATAGGAGTCGCAATGTATTCCGCTACCAACCTCAGTAGTTTACCATCCAGGTTGTCYGTACCAGGTGGTTTGCCCTTATTTATAGATATCAATAATTTTTTCACCTCTTCCACACCCACTTTGCAGAATTTAAAGCTACAGTGCTTGTCTTTCATCATTTGGTCCTTTATGCATGAATATGAAGGCTCAGCATTTTTTGATTGCATGTCATGCCTAAGTTTGCTTATCTTGCTAACAAAAAAGTTATTAAAGTGGTTGGCAATATCAAAGGGTTTTGTTATGAATGAGCCATCAA
This sequence comes from Salvelinus sp. IW2-2015, assembly GCF_002910315.2. NCBI lineage: Eukaryota > Metazoa > Chordata > Actinopteri > Salmoniformes > Salmonidae > Salvelinus > Salvelinus sp. IW2-2015. The sequence continues at coordinate 10,721,170 of NC_036858.1, forward strand.
CCTCGATGGAGCAGAGTTAGCTTTTCTGCCTAGAATTTCATTGAAGGTACTCCAGAGATTTTGACTATTATTCTTTATATAATGTATATTTGTTCCATAGTATAGTTTCTTCTTATTTTTGTTTAGTCATGTGATTTCTCAATTTACTATACGTTTGCCAATCTGCTGTGTTGCCAGACTTATTTGCCATTCCCTTAGCCTCATCCCTCTCAGGCATACAGTTTTTAAATGAATCATCTATCCATGGGGATTTGGCAGTTTTAACAGTACGTTTATTTATTGCTGCATGCCTGTCAGTAACCGGAAGAAGCAATTTCATACATGTTTAAAGTGCAGCGTCAGCATGTTCCTCATTACACACATTAGACCAACACATATTTTTCACATCTTCAACATAAGAATAATTGCAAAACCTCTTGATCGCTTATACACTATTTTAGGTCCAGTCTTTGAAACTTTGGTTTTCCTAGCTATGACTATTATGTTCACTACATCTGATAGGTGTGGAAACTGRTTTAGATCAGATTTCGGAAGCATTAGTAAAGATGTGTTCAATACAAGTGGATGATTTAGTTCCTGTTCTGTTTGTAAATACACTGGTAACTGATAACCTGAATCAGGTTGTAGGCACTAGTTACAGTTTAAGGTTTTTTCTTGAGTGGACAGCTTGATTAAAGCCAGTCAATATTTTGGTCACCCAGAAAATAAACCTCTCTGTTGATATCATATACATTATCAAGCATTTCACACATATTATCCAGATACTGACTGTTAGCACTTGGTCTATAGCCGCTTTCCACAAGAATAGGGTTTAGGTGAGGCAAGTGAACCTGTAGCCATACTACTTCAACAGCATTTGACATGAGATCCTCTCTAATATTAAATATGATGATAAATGTTGACTTTCTGCATTACTTAGGAGAGAATTTATTATATCATTTCTGATATTTGTCAGATAGTACTCACTGGCTCACATCCTGAGCAAATTTCCCCCTTCCCTTCAACACTCTGTGATGGAGTTCGTCCAGGGTAATAAGTCCTAAAACACAGAGATGGAACACCAATGAACGACACATTTCAAAATGCAGTGTTTTGCTATGACTTTGATGATGTTCCAAAGAAGCCTCACCTCCATTTCTGTGTTTCAGGGCCAGGCATACTTCAATGATCTGCACACCCAACTCGTAATAGAAGTCACCCACACCAAGCATCTCTGACCAAAAGCCTTTGCCAGCTGTCAATGACACAGAAAACACTTCATTGGTTGTATTTCAATTCCTTGAATAAATACAACATATGAGTAACCACATGCATAAAAAAGGAGTAAAGGACATTTTAATGGGCTTTTAATGTAGAGCAAAAACAACTTCTATTTTAAACAGACACAGTTGTGATTCTCACAGGCAAGTGGGTCAACTCCAATGGTGGCACACATCTCCTGAAACTGGACCCGGAACTGGGAACTCTTACGAATCTCTTGTTTGTGCTTGCTGGCAAATTCCTCAAGGTTAGATTTGAAGGTCTCCAGCTGTTTTGACATCTGAAAGACCATGATGTTTTAGATATTTCCACAATGGCGACAGCTTGACTAGCTACATGGATTGAATAACATTCCAATGAAGACACACTTGCACACATAAGCTCAGTTGGTAGAGTATGGCGCTGCTCGACTATGAAAACCCAACTGGCATTTACTCCTGAAGTGCTATATCCACATTTACTATAACCACTGTGGTTGTTATCTGACCCTACCGGTCATCTATGAACATTTAAACATCTTGCAGAACAATCTGGCCTAAATGGCCAAACTATTATAATCTCCACCCTGCACAGCCAGAAGAGGACTGGTTCCCCTCTAGGTTTCTTCCTTGGTTCCTTCCTTACTTACTCTGGAGTTTTTCCTAGCCACTGTGCTTCTACATCTGCATTGCTTGCTCTTTGGGGTTTAAGGATGGGTATCTGTATAACACTTTGTTACACTTACTGGTGTAAACTGGGCTTTATAAAATCAATTTGATTGTTTGCAACGCCAGGATAGTGGGTTGATTCCAGGGACCACKCGTAAGTAAAATGTATGCACGCATGACTAAGTCGCTTTAGATGAAAGTGTCTGCTAAATGGCATATTATAATATTATTATCGAGCTTACCTGAACAATTTGATCCTCAGCTAACACTGTCCCCCTCTCTTTATACTTGGCCTACAAAAAAATAAGAGAGTGTTTTGGATAAGATGGTTGTACTTCTGAAATGCCTTGGATTCATTGTTTACATTTTGTAGATGGGCCCATTCATCTAGACAACGTTACCTCTGCAAGCTTCTTTTTGGCGATTGCTCCCGCACCTACTCCTCTCCTATGCATCTTGTTGATGTGAAAAAAGTACTAGCTAGCTATGAAAAAGTTGACACCGCTATTGTTATGCTTGCCAACTAACGTTAGGTAGCTAGGTAGTTTACAGTTGCACGGTCAAAGTAATTTGTTAGGTCGCGAGGTGCTTTTAGTCTATTGCAGTCATATGATAGCTCTCAGCATTCCGTTCTTATTCAATAATCATTTCTATGCACACAACTTTGAAATCGACTAATTTCGCACTATTCGTGACACTTGAGAGCTAGCAAGGTCTATTTGCTTAGTTTAGGAACCCGGAAGTAATTTCATCCTGTGTTTAACGAGTGGCAATGCCATCAAATTTGGTACTGCCACCTACTGCCTCGGCAAGAGACTTCTTTTGCCACCAACTAGACTGTGAATCAGAGACTGTGAAGGAGTGAGTGCATACACTTTCATACTTGTCCCCCATGGGAATTGAACCTACAACCCAGGAATTYCAAGTACCATGCTCTACCAACTGAGCCACACAGGACACCTCCCAGTTGGATGTTTCCCCACCAATTTCATGGTACTATTGAGCCCTGTGTGTCGCAGTCTCAGCCTTCTGATTACACTTTCCTCCCTTCTCTCTTGGCCTGAGGATCTCCCTGCCCCCAACTTTTCCTGGATCTTATACAGGTGTCTTCCCTTTCTCTCCCTGTTCCACAACTCTTGCCATTTGTTTTTAACCACTGACCATTGGGGTCTTAGTCACCTCCCTGACCAAGGCCCTCCCCCCGATTGCTRAGTTTGGCCGGCCGGCCAGCTCTAGGAAGAGTCTTGGTGGTTCCAAATTTCTACCATTTAAGAATGATGGAGGACACTGTGTTCTTGGGGACCTTCAACGCTGCAGACATTTTTTTGGTACCCTTCCCCAAATCTGTGCCTTGACACATCCTGTCTCGGAGCTCTACGGACAATTCCTTCGACCTCACGGCTTGGTTTTTGCTCTGACATGAACTGTGGGACCTTATATAGACAGTTGTGTGCCTTTCCAAATAATTTCCAATCAATTGAATTTAGCACAGGTGGACTCCAATCAAGTTGTAGAAACATCTTAAGGATGATCAATGGAAACAAGATGCACCTGAGCTCAATTTCGAGTCTCATAGCAAAGGGTCTGAATACTTATGTAAATAAAGTATTTCTGTTTTTTATTTTTAATACATTTGCAAAAATGTAATACGTTTGTGTAGATTGATGAGGGGGAAAAWGAATGAAACCAATTTTGGAATAAGGCTGTAACGTAAGAAAATGTAGGAAAAGTCAAGGGGTCTGAATACTTTCCGAATGCTCTGTATATGAAGCCTCCTCTCAAGCTACGCAAAGGACCTTGTTATTCTTTCAATATGACCAGTAGGACTCTTTAAGGTGTGACATTTGTGAAAAATTTGAACATTTGTGAAAATATTGCAATTCAAGATTTTACTTTTGTGAAATGTTTATCTCATGCAAAATGCTAGATGCAATTAACAACTCAGTGAGGCCAATTTTTGTTTTTTACTTCAAGCTATTTTATTTCCCCTTAGCAAATATTTATGAAAAACTTCAGACATGCTGGATTCATATTTCTAACTTTACAATATATATTGTGTACACAAAAATAGAAAGCATACATTTTCCTCCAAATTGTCATAATGTTTTGGTTGACTTCTTTGCATTACTCTCCCACCTATGTTGATCATTTGTTGATATTCTTCAAAACATCACTGTGTTCGGTTGTAGTGAGGAAACAAATGTGAAAATATTATAATAAAAACAATATGACACAACCAATAATTTGGCAACAATTTACTATATTTACTATATTAAAGTAGTTCACAGAATGAACTCACATGGATCTGTCCCTTGCTGCGAATGCACAGTGCAAGCATTTTCAGGAGATTGTTGTACAGGCGAGCCTCTGGATCTTCCTCTGGAGTGACATTAGACCTATGACAGTTTTATTTTATTATTATCGTTGCCAGTGGCTGAATTTGCTCTCCGCTTCTGCATATCTCTCCGATTCAGCTTCTGCATATCTCAAGTTCTGAACTGCAGTAATTATAGTAATTTCAAAGCCAATTTGACTTACATGCTCTTTTTCTCTCTCTGGTTGAGCAGGAAGTTGACAAAATTCTTCTGCACCATGGAGTCCATGATTTTGCTCATGTCACTGGCGATGGTTGACTCTGCATATCTTCTCCCCAAACCCTGTCCATTTTCTGTGAGACTAACAAGCAGACATGAACACAAACATGCGAGAGGAATGGACATATTTGATAATGCAGGGGACTCAAAATCAAAATGAAATATGATCAGACATCGCAAACGCAGGATGGGAATCTTACCTGTTCTCGTCAGACTGGGACAGGACTTCAGCATGCAGCATCCCAGCCAGGCAGAGAAGCACCAGTGAAAACAAAGCTACCTTCATGGTGACAAAACTAAACGAGGAGAGAAGCGAGAGTCAGAGAAAGTCAGGAAGAGAAAAAAAACTGCAATTGTGGAGAATGTCTTACACTTACAATACAGGGATGCCTTTATATTTCTAAATAACTGTTATATTTCTGTAAATGTATTACACATACAGTAAGCTAGACACAAGATTGCATGTATTAAGTAGAAATGTATAGTTGGAACAACAGAATACTGGAAGGGTATATTTTGAAAACTATCTTACCTTGTGAATGGATATTCTTCAGTGAGAGATGCAGGCTTTTTGTGAATTGCTACAAGACATTGGTCCTTTTATACAGTTTCTCAGAGGTGATTTGTGGCAACACCGGCATATCAACAGGAATAACACCTTAGTTCCACTACATTAGGGCAATAATATACACATACTTCCGATAAGCAAGCTTTCTAATAAATTCAAAACTTTTAAGCCTGTTTTTCCTCACTGAGTAAAATAATAGGATGTTTAAAATTGTTCTCTAGATTGGAGGTAACTACCCTTAATATGATCAGTGGAWACCTTTCTGGGCTATTAGGCTAATCTGAATGGTGCTAGATGGGAAACAATTGAGACGTGAACAGCTTAATGGTCAAACTAGAAGATAAGGGAATGAAGTAAAAGGTGAATGTRTTTAATGCTGTAACCTGTTTTGGGTTACGTGTAGCTAAATTTAAATCTAAAATGGTCCTTGAYATCGGAAAACATGATTTGTCTTAACTATGAACGATGGTGTAATGGTAAATATGCTAATGCTGTTACTGTTTGTTTTTTATTCATCATGGTCATTTTAGGTTGCTAAAGGAGTGACCAGGCTAAACCCACCTGTCTCTCACAATATCGAATGAAATTGTATTTGTCACATACTTTGTTAACAACAGGTGTAAACTAACAGTGAAATGCTTACTTACGGGCCCTTCCTAACAATGCAGAAGAATTTTTTTTTTTAAATAATATGCATCACAGAGAAAGCAGAAAACACGTCTCTACCTTGCCAGCCGAACATCAACTAAGCCCTCGTATTCATCCCTAAAAGCAAAAACATGGAAATGTTTATGAGTACAGGATAAAGAGCACACAAGTGTGACATATTGGTGATTGAAGTGAATCACCTGACKAGTGGCGATTTTAGCATGTAAATCTTGGCGGGGCAAAAAAAAAAATGCTTTTAGACGCATCCCAGCAAATCCACTACATAACACAATACAACCCTAAACAATACATTAATTGGACTATACAAGTGACAAACGGTGCCCACTAACTGTTAGGGCCTACATAAAGCTGTCCCAACAGCAGAGTCCCGAAAGCAGTCCCAACACCTTACCACTGTTACACCTGGCTATCAGCGGAGCCTTGTCTGGCAGAAAAACATTTAATTCAGCCTCATTTAGCTGATATGGTTTACTTGCTTAAACAAATGTGGTTTCTACTGATAACTGAGATGTACAAATGATGGCATAAGGGGATGACAATACATAATTTCGATTAAGACATTAATGATCGAGCTAGGATGGACGTAGTCAATATACCTATTTGTTCAGCACTTTTGAAATGTACAGCGACAGAATTCAGAACATGGACCGTTCTTACAGTATTCTCCCTGTACACCAAGTCAGAACCGTACGATAAATAAAGGGGGCATATTGTGGTTTAATTTTGGTAGATGTTATTTACAATAATCTTTAAGGGTGCCATTAATTGTGAAACCTTGATTTGGAGGACATTGATTTTTAATTTATTAAATCAATAAATTATTTTGGTTGGTTCCATTGAAACATTAATAAAATGCAGTATTTCTCACATGTTGGTATTTTGAGTTTCTCTCTATAATTATATTGTTTATATTTTTTTAAGTATTGTTTGTGCATTGCCAGTCAGGGGTGCCAGTAATTTTGGAGACCACTGTAAGCAGACAATGAAAGCTCTTACAATATTCAATMATGACATTTCTCTAAAACAGGCTATAGGCTACATTTGCACCACCAAGTCAGAACAGTAGGCCAAATTATGAGGTGAAAGGGGACCAYATTATTAGGGTAAGGCACATGGGCTACTAACAGCTTACTACACAACATACACTTAGTATTACTTTCTTAGCTACGGTATACATATCTCCCTGGCATAGTACATAATTTATGCAGCAGCAAACAAGACATTTTTGTACTCACCTTGTTGTGCTGTGCTCACTTGAAAAGGAAGGTGGCGCGGCGGTCCTTCATGGGCAAATTTTGTCATCAAACTTTGTCATCAAAGTCTGACATTCTCTGGATTTATGGTGSTTTCAAGACAATTGGGAACTCTGCGGGGGAAAAAACAAGGTTTAATCATGACGTTAGTAACCTTCAGGTCGGAGCTCTAGAAAGAAGGCCGAGTTCCCGATTTGGAATGCCGAGTTGGATGACAGTTCAAAACATATTTTCCCAGTCGGAGGTCATTTTTTTCAAAGTTCCCAGTTGTCTTGAACTKACTGAAGTCTGATATTTCCCAGTTCAGAGTTTCCAGTTGTTTTGAAAGCAGCAGAATATGTTTTATATATGTTTTTTATATGTTTATCCTTTTAAGTTTGGAAAAGAGATCCTTAAACCCAGACTTGGACCACACATCCACTCCACTGAATAGCTGGCTAGTGATTGCTTTGCAATGCTTGCAGTTAGCCACTGATTCCTTCCAAACTACTTATTGTTGAACTTGTGATTTACAACTTGTTGTCTAATGTTTATGTCCAATGATCGATGAGCACCGATAAGTMTTATCTATAATTTKTCTTAAAAAATTTGCCAGTAGATTGTAGACTTGATTCATGATGATAACTGCTAGCTTGCTAGTTAAGATTTTGAAAGTATGATGTTGACATGATCAGTCCAATCAAAGCTAATGTTGATATAAAGTGATTTGACATAATTTTATCTGTGGCCAATGACCTTGAGCCTTCTTGGATGGGCACTTCCAATGTAACTCTATGGCTACACCAAAGGGGCTTGAATTTTTGAGCTCTCCTGTAGATTTTGTGGTGACATAGTTTCCCCATGAGTGAAAGAACACTGAGCCAATCACGGCGCAACTACAGAACATTACCAACCCCTTCGCTCCGTATTTTTCGCTGGCTGTCCCTTCTTGGAAGGTTGTTAGCCTGGCCAGCTATAAAACGTGGGATTCGGATGGCCTCCCCCTGTTATTACTAGCATGGTACAAGCTAGCTAGCCACTGTGTGTCGTCAGCTAGTTTACCAACTCCACCTAGCTGCCACTGRATGTTGTCACCTTGGCTTACCAAACGACAGCCATTTGTACGTGTTTCGCATAAATAAGCCTATGTTTAAACATAATATCTCTCCTGCTCCAACCCTGTGATCATACTTTACCTCGCCTTACCCAAAATTATTTTGCAGGTGCTGTACTGCTCCCGCCAGATTATTGTAGCTCTCTACCCTTACTGTGTATTGTGGTAGCTGTTGTATACAGTCTCTGGTTACTATTATATTAGTTAATTTGATGAATCAGTGTATCACATAAGACATATGTTATAATTGACTTTCTTCACATTCTGAACTGAGAGAACACCGCATCACCATGATGCTGGGCGTGCATTGCTGCTCCTCTTGTGGAGCTGAACTACAAGTAGAAGATGGTCATGACCTGTGCCCCACCTGCCTAGGCGTTGGCCACCTGCGTGAGGCCCTTTCTGACCCCTGCATTAACTGCGCCATCCTGACTGTGAAGGTGAGGGAAGTGTGGCTAGCTAGAGTTGAGGGCCTGGTTTTCACAGATAATTTACCAGTGTCCGGCGAAACTGATGGCGCTCCCCGGTAAAAAAGTAAAAAAATAAGAGCCTCACTCGGAAGGTCGATTCCTTATCCTCTGAGATAGAGCAGCTAAAACACTTTTGCATTCCTTCAAGCTCCCTGAGTCGGGACCCTCTAGCACACCCTCCAGCATGGGGGACGCAACAGAGGACTCTGATAGCTGGGATGATGACCTGCTGTCCACTCGGGCATCCAACCGGCACTTTAGTGTCCAGGATGATGATACGCCCAACATGGTGAAGGAGGTGCCAACCAGTGTTGTGGACCCATTCAGTCTCAATGCTAAAGATGGGTCAGAGGAGTCATTCCGAGACTCTGATCACGCAGAGTCAGAAGAAAGCTATGCCTCACTACGCGCGGCCTTAGCTAGGCTAAATCTTGATGACCCTCAAGCCACAGGCCCTATAGCTAACACATTCTTTAAGAAGGCCCCGGGAGCTACACCGTTCAGTCTGCCACCTTCACCAGCTTTTCTTACYGAGCTTCAGAGATGCTGGGCTGACCCGTGGGCAAGGACAGTAGGARGCTATCTGCCATGCGCAACGCAAAACAACATGGGCTGGACCATATGCCTAAGGTGGATGAATGCATAGTAGAGCTAATGCTCTCCCCAGATGAAGCACTGAAGGATGACGCCCGCTGCCCCAGACGACAGGGCCAGAGGTGAGCTACTGTCACGGGCCTACGACACAGTGGCCCGCATTGAGAACACCCTCTCAGTGCTAATGCTAGCACAGAACAGAATGCTCCAACCGGAGCACGCAGACCTGGACCTCTGCAACCTGAKTGACGCATCTCTTCAAGCYTTTGCGTTCATAACCAGAGAGCTAGGCAGACTGATGTCCACCCTTGTTGTGCCTCGTCGCCAGGTCTGGCTCGCCCAAGCCTCAATGTCCGATGACTCCAGACAGACGCTGAGAAAGCTCCCAGTGGTCCCTCGCCTGCTCTGTGGCCCGATGGCTGAGCGGGCCATCAAACATAGAAAACAGCTGAGTCAGGCTACACCGCTTTGGAACCCACAGCCCACACACCAGGCATCGCAGAGTCGTGGCAGAGGGAGGCCTGACGCGCATGAACCTTGCCGCTCTCATTCGGCCCACACCCTTGGTCCTACCACCAGCCTAACACAGGTGTTTGACAGACCCTGATGGCGATGCAGCCACAACCCCAAACCTCAAGAGGCCGTGGTCGTGGTCAGCCCCCCCCAACCCAACAAACAGGCGTGGGGGCAGAAACTGAATGGCGGGGCCGATTTACCCAGCAGCKCCTGACCTACTGGGCATCCCACTCCTCAGACCCATGGGTGGTGATGACCCTCTCACAAGGGTACAGGCTGCAGTTCCGACGCCAGCCCCCACCATTCTCAGTGATCAGAATGACTTCAGTCACAGAACCCCTGAAAGCTTGCACCCTCAACCAGTAGATTACATCTCTCCTGGAGAAGGGCGTGATCACAAGAGTAAAAACATCAGAAGAYCAAGATGGCTTTTACTCAACCTATTGCCTGGTTCCGAAGAAAGACAGAGGGTTCTGTCCAGTCCTGGATTTAAAATGGTTCAATGTTTTCCTAAAAGTTCTCCCCTTTGACATTTTGCGGAAGGTCGACATTCTACAGACCGTAGCCACAGACTTAAAAGATGCTTACTTTCACATTCCTGTGTTACTGGAACACTGGCGTTTTCTGCAGTTCACCTTCCAGGGCCAGGCATACCAGTTTGCGGTATTACCCTTCGGTCTCTCTCTAGCTCCTCGCGTCTTCACAAGATGCGTGAGTGCAACCCTGAGTTCAATCCACCTACAGGGGATCAAGYTCCTTTCTTACCTCGATGACTGGCTCATCTGCGCCCCCGCTTGCGAGTGTGCGGCCAAAGGCACAGCACTGACACTAACCCATGTCACTGCACTGGGTCTTACCGTGAACAACGAAAAGAGCAACGTCACACCAAGCCGAGAGGTCACCTTTATTGGCATGGCTCTGAACTCCCGCACTATGAGGGCATGTATAACACCTCAGCGCAAGGACAGCATTCTTCTTCTTCTGAAACAATTCCAGTTGAATGCATTGGTGAAAGTATGGACGTTCCAACAACTGATGGGCATGCTCGCAGAGACCTCTGCGGTGACACCGTTAGGCCTGCTTTCTTTAAGGCCACTACAAGTGTGGTTCAATGACCTCCGCTTGGACCCCAAGTGGGACAGAAACACCTAAATACAGGTGACATGGGCGTGCTACTCTACTCTGTGGCTGTGGAGGAAGAGAGCCTACCTGACTACAGGTGTCCCTTTCGGAACGATTCCGGCAAGTCGGGAAGTAGTCACGGCCGACGCTTCACTACCAGGCTGGGGAGCAGTGTGGCAACACAGTTTATTAAGGGGAGAGAGGTGCCCCCGCTGGAGGAAAGAGAACATCAACTTTCTAGAACTTCAGACAGTTTACCTCGCCCTGAATCACTTTCTGCCGGTTCTCAAACACAAACATGTTCTGATACAATCAGACAATACATTGACAGTGTTCCACATCAACCATCAAGGGGGAACAAGGTCTGTACGCTCCTACAGGTGGCCCAACAACTCTTGATATGGACATCCCATTGCTCCCTCTGGTTCTCTCTGGAAGAATTCAYGAGCACCTGGTCATGGACGCCTTAGCTTACACATGGCCAGAGGGCCTACTAAATGCTTTCCCTCGGACCACTCTTAGTAACGCTGCACAGGGTCTTTCAGGCTCAGCACAGACTTCTGCTTGTAGCCCCCAGATGGCCAGCGAGACCCTGGTTTCCAACCCTCCTCAGTCTTCTGGAGGGAGAGCCATGGCAGCTCCCTTACAGACAGGACCTGCTCTCACAGTTGGACGGCAGGATATGGCATCCCAGCCCAGACAAATTACAGCTATYGGTGTGGCCTCTGAAGAGCCCGACCCTCTACTGATCGGCTGCGATCCTGCTATTATCGAGATGTTACAGAATGCCAGAGCCCCATCGACCAGGAGAATGTATGCTAGTCGCTGGAAGCTGTTAACAGAATGGTGCTGTACCAGGGTGGAGGAACCAGTGTCCTGCTCTGTACCTTCCTTCAGAAACTATTGGACTTCGGTCACTCTGCCTCTACCTTGAAGGTGTATGCCTCAGCCATATCGGCTAACTATTTACGCATTGATGGAAAATCGGCAGGGGCCCAATACCTTATCTGCCAATTCTTACAAGGTGTCCGCCAGCTGCATCCCCCCAGGACCGTCCGCGCAGCATTCTGGTACCTGCCACTAGTATTATTTGACCTTATAGACCAATCCAGCCTTTTTGCCTAAGGTTTTATCACCCCTTCACATCAATCAAGCCATCGAGCTGGCGGCCTACTGCCCCCATCCTTTCCAGAATGTGGAGGAGGAGTGAGCAAATCTCCTGTGTCCAGTCCGTTCCCTCAAACGCTATATGTAAGCCTCGGAGCACTACAGGAAGTCAGACCAGCTGTTTCTGTGAGAAGTCAAGAGGACTTGCATTGTCCAAGCAGAGGCTTTCACACTGGGTTGTGGATATCATCACTCAGGCCTACAAGGGTGTAGGGCTCCCTGTCCCAGAAGGTGTGATATGTCACTCGACCAGAAGTGTCGCCACATCCTGGGCTGCGCTGTGAGGCGTCCCCCTGAATGAGATATGTGCAGTTGCTACCTGGTTGTCGCCCTGCACGTTCTCAAGATTTTACAAGGTCAACGTTTCATCCTACCATACCATGGGCTCTGCCATTCTTCTAGTAGCACTGGTGCATTAATTAGAGGTTAGTAGTGCAATTGTTGGTATGAGTCATCCATACTTTCAACCGTACGGACGGTCTGAAAGGTATGAAATAGAACGGAAGTTGCGAATGTAACTATGGTTCTACGAATACCTGGAAGTCTGTCAGTACTTTCCTGTCACTCTGAACATTTTGGGCGAGAAGATTCTCTGAGACAGTGTGTGGTCTGACGTACGGTTTTACATGAACCGCGGGGCACATCCTCCCACGCTGTCACGTCATTGGCGTGATATTGTTGTTATTATTACTTGACCAACGCGGAGAGCGAGGGATATAATACATACAGTTGAAGTCTGAAGTTTACATACGCTTAGGTTGGCGTCATTAAAACTTGTTTTCAACCATTCCACAAATTTCTTGTTAACAAACTATAGTTTTGGAAAGTCGGTTAGGACATCTACTTTGTGCATGACACAAGTKATTTTTCCAACAATTGTTTACAGACAGGTTATTTCACTTATAATTCACTGTATCACAATTCCAGTGGGTCAGAAGTTTACATACACTAAGTTGACTGTGCCTTTTTGGAAAATTCCAGAAAATGATGTCATGGCTTTAGAAGCTTCTGATAGGCTAATTGACATAATTTGACATAATTTGAGTCAATTGGAGGTGTACCTGTGGATGTATTTCAAGGCTTACCTTCAAACTCAGTGCCTCTTTGCTTGACATCATGGGAAATCAAAGAAATCAGCCAAGAACTCAGAAAAATTGTAAACCTCCACAAGTCTGGTTCATCCTTGGGAGCAATTTCCAAACCACCTGAAGGTACCACGCTCATCTGTACAAACAAATAGTACGCAAGTATACCACATGGGACATGCAGCCATCATACCGCTCAGGAAGGAGACGCCTTCTGTCTCTAGAGATTAACGTACTTTGGGGCGAAAAGTGCAAATCAATCTCAGAACAACAGCAAAGGACCTTGTGAAGATGCTGGAGGAAACGGGTACAAAAGTATCTATATCCACATTAAAACGAGTCCTTTATCGACATAACTGAAAGGCCGCTCAGCAAGGAAGAAGCCATTGCTCCAAAACCGCCATAAAAAAGCCAGACTACGGTTTGCAACTGCACATGAGAACAAAGATCGTACTTTTTGGAGAAATGTCCTCTGGTCTGATGAAACAAAAATAGACTATTTGGCCATAATGACCATTGTTTTGTTGAGGAAAAAGGGGGAGGCTTGCAAGCCGAAGAACACCATCCCAACGTGAGCACGAGGGTGGCAGCATCATGTTGTGGGGGTGCTTTGCTGCAGGAGGGATTGGTGCACTTCACAAAATAATGGCATTATGAGGAAAGAAAATGATGTGAATATATTGAAGCAACATCTCAAGACATCAGTCAGGAAGTTAAACTCTTGGTCGCAAATGGGTTCTCTCAAATGGACAATGACCCCAAGCATACTTCCAAAGTTGTGCAAAAATGGCTTAAGGATAACAAAGTCAAGGTATTGGAGTGGCCATCACAAAGCCCTGACCTCAATCCTACAGAAACTCTGTGGGCATAACTGAAAAAGAGTGTGTGAGCAAGGAGGCCTACAAACCTGACTCAGTTACACCAGCTCTGTCAGGAGGAATGGGCCAAAATTCACCCAACTTATTGTGGAAGGCTACCTGAAACGTTTGACCCAAGTTTAACAATTTAAAGGTAATGCCACCAAATACTAATTGAGTGTATGTAAACTTCTGACCCACTGGGAATGTGATMAAATAAATAAAAGCTGAAATAAATCATTCTCTCTACTATTATCCTGACATTAAACATTCTTAAAATAAAGTGGTATTCCTAACTGACCTAAGACAGGAATATTTACTAGGATTAAATGTCAGGAATTGTGAAAAACTGAGTTTAAATGTATTTGGCTAAGGTGTATGTCAACTTCTGACTTAAACTGTACTTTCAACTGTACTGACGGTCTTCCAGGTATTCGTAGAACCATAGTTACATTCTTAACTTCCGTTATGGTATGGGCAGGAAAGTGCTCCGGACAACGAACACAATTGCATTTTATCTATGGCAATATGAATGCACAGAAATACCATGACGAGATCCCGAGGCCCATTTCTTTTAAGGTAACTGTGACCGAGAGATGCATATACAGTACCAGTCAAAAGTTTGGACACACCTACTCATTCAAGGTTTATTTGTTGCTATTTTCTACATTGTATAATAATAGGGAAGACATCAAAACTATGCAATAACACATATGGAATCATGTAGTAACCAATAAAGTTAAATGTAAATATATTTGAGATTCTTAAAAGTAGCCACCCTTTGCCTTAATGACAGCTTTGCACACTCTTGGCATTATCTCAACCAGCTTCACCTGGAATGCTTTTCCAACAGTCTTGAAGAAGTTCCCACAAATGCTGCTTTTCCTTCACTCTGCGGTCCAACTCATCCCAAACCATCTCAATTGGGTTGAGGTCAGGTGATTGTGGAGGCCAGGTCATCTGATGCAGCACTCCATCATTCCCCTTCTTGGTCAAATAGCCCTTACACAGCCTTGAGGTGTGTTGGGTCATTGTCCTGTTGAAAAACAAATGATAGTCCCACTAAGCGCAAACCAGATGGGATGGTGTATCACTGCAGAATGCTGTGGTGACCATGCTGGTTAAATGTGCCTTGAATTCTAAATAAATCAGTGTCACAAGCAAAGCACCCCCACACCTCCTCCTCCATGCGCCACGGTGGGAACCACACATGCGGAGATCATCCGTTCATCTACTCTGCGTCTCACAAAGACATTGCGGTTGGAACCAAAAATCTCAAATTTGGACTCATCAGACCAAAGGACAGATGTCCACCGGTCTAATGTCCATTGTTCATGTTTCTTGGCCCAATCAAGTCTCTTCTTATTGGTGTCCTTTAGTAGTGGTTTCTTTGCAGCAATTCYACCATGAAGGCCTGATTTACAGTCTCCTCTGAACAGTTAATGTTGACATGTGTCTGTTACTTGAACTCTGTGAAGCATTTATTTGGGCTGCAATCTGAGGAGCATTTAACTCTAATGAATTTATCCTCCGCATCAGAGGTAACGCTGGGTCTTCCTTTCCTGTGGCGGTCCTCATGAGAGCCAGTTTTATCATAGCGKTTGATGGTTTGTGCGACTGCACTTGAAGAAACTTTCAAAGTTKTTGAAATTTTTCAAATTGACTGACCTGTAATGATGGACTTTACTTATTTGAGCTGTTCTTGCCATAATATGGACTTGGTCTTTAACCAAARAGTTCTACCTTCTTTATACCACCCCTATCTTGTCACAACACAACTGATTGGCTCAAATTCCACAAATTAACTTTTAACAAGGCACACCTGTTAATTTAAAAGCATTCCAGGTGACTACCTCATGAAGAGAGAATGCAAAGCTGTCATCAAGGCAAAGGGTGGCTACTTTTAAAAATCTCAAATATTTTAATTTAACACTTTTTTGGTTACTACATGATTCCATATGTGTTATTTCATAGTTTTAATGTATTCACTACTATTCTACAATGTAGAAAATAGTAAAAATAAAGAAAAACCCAGGAATGAGTAGGTGTGTCCAAATATTTGACTGGTACTGTATGCATCCCAGTCATGTGAAACTCGTAGATTAGGGACTAAAGAATTTCAATTGACTGATTTCCCGTTATGAATTGTAACTCAGTAAAATCTTTGAAATTGTTGAATGTTGCGTTGATATTTTTGTTCAGTATATATCAGGGGTGTCAAACTCAATCCATGGAGGGCCAAGTGTCCACAGGTTTTTCCTTTCAATCAAGACAACCCAGGTGACAGGAATTCATCAATCAAGTACAAGGGAGGAGCTAAGACCTGCAGACACTCTACGCGTTTCAAACTTATAAAAGACACACCCTCGGGCGAATCTCCACGGCCATATTTGTCGTCGGTCCAAATGATTAGCCAAGCAAGGGAAATTTGCAATTTAAGCCCCTCAGCTTTAATAGAGTTAGCGAGTGTACAATTATGTTCCCTTCGGTGCCTGAAAGGCCCCATAATTCAATTTGCAATGTTTGTACATCCGCTAAGGAGTCAGCCAAAACTTAAACGTCAATATTGAGTCAACATAKAAGTGTAAGTAAAAACGCATGTAAATAAGTTAAATTGTGCTAATGCAKAAACACGTCTGGTAATGTTTTTGTTTGGTTAYCTTTTGGAAGTTGTAGAAAACATTTTCCTTCGGAAGTTCCATCTAGACAGGCTAACATTAGTTGGCTCATTAATTTTCTAGCTATCATACAGTAGGTGTATATTGTCACCACCCTGGGTTTATCAGTGCTGATATCGACTCTGCCGCTCGAGCATCCTTTTGCGGCACAGTCGATAGCGCGCTGGACTTCGGGCTAGAATGTCGAGGGTTCGAGACCTGCTCCCTGCTGTTTCATTACATTGGTGTCAGAAGTGGGATCGGACCTTGCATCCACGACAGTGCGTGTGCTTGGCCGGTGAGCGCGTTCCTGTAAGACGCAAGCTAGCGCGAGGACGCGCTCTTTGAAAGGAGGGCGTAGTGTAACAACCCTGAGTTTATAAGCGCTGATATCGACTCTCCCGCTCGAGCATACTTTTTGCGGAACAGTAGATAGCGCGTTGGACTTCAGGCTAGAAGGTCGAGGGGGTGTGTCTTAAGTGTTTGGAATGTAGACTCGGCCCTTCATGTAATGAGTTTACACGTGATCTATTGCTCTGACAGAGGTCAATATGGTTAAACACTGGACAAACCCTGGGTCGGGGTCCAAAGACTTAAGACCCATCATATCCCCTCCGCCCTCAAATTAAGTGGACACTTCTGATGACGTTTCATGACGTCAGATGAGTATGCACTTGCAGGGTGAGAGGAATTATTTTTAAATGGACCACCCTTGGCTGGAAATTCCCTCCATCCCATGATTGTTTTCATCCACCTGTAACTGGTGGGTGCTTTGTGCTGCAATCAATTGTMGGCATGTCTGCTTATATTAAATAATTTAATATACACCTACTGTATGACAGCTAGCAAATATTAGCCTGCCTAGCTGGAACTTCTGAAGGAATTGTCTGCCAAAAGAGAACCAAACATTAACTTTACGAGACGTGTTTGTGCCGTCATGTTAATTAGTAYCACAATTTTACTTATTTGCATTAGTTTTTACTTACACTTGTATGTTGACTTTTCCATTGATGTTTAAGTTTTCGCGGACTTTTCTTAATGGAAGTACAATCGTCGCGAATTGAATTATGGGGAGTATCAGGCCTCGAAGTGAACATAATTGTACACTCGCAAAGCCGACTGAAAACGTGGGCTTACGTTACAAACTTCACTTGCTTGGCTAATCATTTGGACCGTCCTCCAAGATGGCGACGTGGGTTCCCCCAAGTGCATTAAGAGGGCAAGTGGACGAGGGTGTGTCTTTTAAGCGTTTCCGGCTCAATGCTCCCTACTGAAGCTTTTCTGCGACTTCATTCTTCCCTATACATTTGGCGTAATTACGCATGCGCAATTATGGGGACAATAAAAATAAAAAAAGTGAGCAAAATTGGAAAATTAACGAACTGACGTTCGAAAATTAAGGATAACACAAAATACCATGCTATTTGAAACTATGATAACTTATTTTCAGTAGGGTGTGTTACATAGGTCCTCTAAATCCCTATCGCATGCGAGTCAGTACTGTGACCCTTTTCCAGTACACGACACAGTGACGTCACGCACAGCTGTAAGAAAGCCAAAGCTGCACCCGTTCAACAGCCTAGATTTACGTTATTACTTCTAAACAAAATGGCTTTTTTGGCTTCTCATACGCTTACAATGATGTTTTGATTCTTGCTTGAACAGTCGCTAAGATTATATTTGGTTATGATCTTGGCAAAATAACTTTTGGATGGAGAAGTTGTTAGCTAGAATGCTAACGCTCATTGATAGGCTAGCAAAGGCTAGCTGAAGAGCCATTTTATTGGTTGAAGTGTTTTAAAAAAAGTATAATGCGGTTAATTTCTGATGGTGACCCAAACATTATATTAAGCAGTACATTAATACGAGCCTTAAAATCCAAAAGTAGTGTGAAATGCACTCATATGCAACATGTAAATAGAGGCTTTTTTGCTGGCGTTCTATAAGAACTCCCCCTTGTTCTCCCACCAATTTGCGCTTATCGCCCTCGTGCGGCAATGTTTGCAAACACAGAAAGGGGACTGTACTATGTTTTTCATCAATGCGTGCAGGACTAAAATGGAGGAAATGTCGAAGTGCTATCACTTGTTAAAGCACGAGCCACTCTAGCCAAACGATATCCCCGCGCGTCCTCTTGGCTTGCAATATAATTGGCTAGCTACCAAACATTTCTGCAGGACCATGAGGGTGTGCAAACTATATATTTTTATCCGATCGTAAAATAATAGACCCTACGTAGCAAGTTAGCTAGCTAAATGCTAACTAGATGCTGGGAGAGTTTTGTTACCTTGTTTGTCCCGTACAGTTAGTAAGTTAGCTAGCTGAAATTGTGTGTGTTTTTTGATGTCTAACTGGTAAAAATGAAGCCCAGCAGTCAGACGCAGTGCAGTATTTTATGCGTCAGTCAGTTGAAGTAGCTAGTGTCGAGTTTTCCAGTGATGGAGCAACATGGTGCCCAGCGTAGCTAGCTAGCACTTTTCATCTGTTATTTAGACCCATTAACTGTTAATTATAATGGTTTCAATACTGATAAACACTTCTTTCTGTTACAGGACTGAGTCTGATCCAGGCTCAATGAAACAGAAAATAGACTCCAATGACACTTGACTGCTTTGCAAGACAAGCAGTTATTCTGTCATGTTAGTTCAATAACACCTGCGTTTTATTCGCCATGACTATGAGATCAACTTTGTTTGCTAATGCAGGATTTAAGCTGGACACAGAGAAACTTGACTTTGACAAATCACACGTGGGAACTGCAAACGTCGTGAATTCCATAACCATCAAGAGAGAATCCTGTGACTTTGTCATTGATGTCCATGACGTACATGGGGCAATCCACAAGACTGGAGGGGAGCTCCTCAGCAAAACAAAGCTCCTAGACCAGAATTACATCATTCGGACCCCAGTGGCTACTCAAAATAAAGCGGAAGGGGCACTGGTTCAAGGCGACAATTGGGAAAGCACAGGGGTGCTGTCATCTTCCGTCAGACAAATGGGGGGTGAGGGAATCCCAATTAAAGGTAAACTCATTCTGAGTGACCGTATGGATAATACAGAGTTGGTTTCAAACAATAACTCRAAGGATGCTGGTACTGATGAGAGCACCAGAGGGGTCTCCCCTGGAGGAGTTGTCAACACTGCATCCATTGAGCTCAGCACAGAGGGCAAGTGGAGGAACATCAGGAAAACCCCTGCTAACCCTCACACACAGGCCACCTGCCTCCAGCAGATTCTCCTGCTTCAGCTGGACTTGATTGAACAACAGCAACAACAGCTGCAGTCCAAGGACAAGGAGATAGATGASCTGAAAGCGGACAAAGAGACGGTATGCACGGTATCTGGAAGTGTCTAATTGTTTTTAGATGACAGTAAGTCTGTCATTTCTTTAGAACCAAATCATTTATAAAAACATGTCTGCATACACAGTTGCTGGCGCGTATTGAGCGTATGGAGCGCCGTTTGCAGCTGACGAGGAAAGACCCACGTGATAAGCGCCTATTTCAGCCGCTAGAGCCCTGGACCCCAGATAAAGAGGACCTGTGGGATCTAGAAGTGGGTGACAGCCCCCAGACTCCCACCCCTAGGTCACTCCCCTTCAGCCGAGGAGGCAAAGGCCTCAAAAGGTAACACATCCCAAATACTACAATGCATTCACTTCTTAGTCAAACTATCTTTCATTCACTAATATCTCTGCTCTGCCCATGCAGGAAATTTTGCTTCCTGGACTCCAAAATCCAGAAGTCACGAGGAGGCAAAGGCTCCAAGTTCACCGCCTCTAAGTCAGAGTGTGGAGCTGGCTCTCCACAGAGGGAGCTGCGCAATAAAGAGACCCCAGAGAAGACAGGGTTTGGTCGGTCAGCGGTAGAGAGGGGTACTCTGCAATCGAGCAATGAGGACCCGGAGCTCACCGCTCGGATGGAGGAGCTCCCTTTCATGTCGACTACTGAGATGTACCTGTGTCGTTGGCATCAGCCTCCCCCCTCCCCCCAGCGCGAGCCATCGCCATCCCCAAAGAAAGAGGAGGTTGTGGCCAGTGAGTAGACCCACCACACAAGCCAGTTTTTCAGTTCTAAGTGTAAAGCTGTGTAGTATTGCTTCACAATGAAGTAGAAATCCAAGTAGAGTCATAATTAGGCTTATGTCTCTTACAGAATTATGTGAACCCTTTGGAAATACCTGGATTTCTGCATAAATTGGTCATCAAATTTGATCTGATCTTCATCTAGGTCACAACAATAGACAGTCTGCTTAAACTAATAACACACAATTATACGTTTTCATGTCTTTATTGAACACACTGTAAACATTCAGTGTAGGGTGGAAAAGTATGTGAAGCCTTGGATTTAATAACTAGTTGACTCTCCTTTGGCAACAGTAAACTCAACCAAATGTTTTCTGCAGTTGCGGATCAGACCTGAACAACGGTCAGGAGGAATTTTGGACCATTCATCTTTACACAACTGTTTCAGTTCAGCAATATTCTTAGGATGTCTGGTGTGAACCGCTCTCGAGGTCATGCCACAACATTTTAAATCGGGTTGAGGTCAGGACTGACTGGGCCACTCCAGAAGGCGTATTTTCTTCTGTTTAACCATTCTGTTGTTGATTTGCTTCTGTGTCCTGTTGTATGACCCAACTTCTGTTGAGCTTCAATTGGCAGACAGATAGCCTTGTGTGTTCCTTCCAAACAACTCAACTTTAGTTTAATCTGTCCACAGAATATTTTGCCAGAAGCGGTATGGAACATCCAGGTGCTCTTTTGCGAGCTTCAGACGTGCAGCAATGGTTTTCTTGGACAGCAGTGGCTTCTTCTGTGGTGTCTTCCCATGAACACCATTCTTGTTTAGTGTTTCACGTATCGTAGACTCGTCAACAGAGATGTAAGCATTTTCCAGAGTTTTCTGTAGGTCTGTAGCTGACACTACGAATCTTTTTAACTTAACTTCTTAACATTGAGCATTCTGTACTGTGCTCTTGCAGTCATCTTTGCAGGACGGCCACTCCTAGGSAGAGAAGCAACAGTGCTGAACTTTCTCCATTTGTAGACAATTTGTCTTACCGTGYACTGATGAACATCAAGGCTTTTAGAGATACTTTTGTAACTCTTTCCAGCTTTATGCAAGTCAACAATTGTTAATCTTAGATCTTCTGAGATCTTTTGTTCGAGACATGGTTCACATCAGGCAATGCTTCTTGTGAATGGAAAACTCACATTTTGTGAGTTTTTTTTATAGGGCTAGGCAGCTCTAACCAACATTTCCAATCTCGTCTTATTGATTGGACTCCAGGTTAGCTGACTCCTGACTCCAATTAGCTTTTGGAGAAGTCATTAGCTTAGGGGTTGACATACTTTTTTCGACCTACACTGTGAATGTTTAAATTATGTATTCAATATAGACAAGAAAAATACAATAATTTGTGTTATTAGTTTAAGAACACTGTTTGTCTATTGTTGTGACTTAGATGATCAGATCAAATTTGATGACCAATTTATGCAGAAATCCAAGTAATTCCAAAGGGTTCACATACTTTTTCTTGCCACTGTATACACTGTTCTGTCTTCCAGTCCCCTCTTGGAGGGAAAACATTATGGAGCCCTTGGAGGAGGAAGCTGCCAGTGTCATCCCAGAGGTGAGAGAGGAGAGCGCACAYGCTATACAATTACAGAATTGTATAGAGATAAAGTCAGAAATAAAGTATTACCACACTATTCACCTCGCCCATTTGTCCATGCAAATGGTCCTTAACCACATCAACCATGTTTTTGTGTTATTATACCAAGATGTTGGACGACAGTGTCTTTTTAAAGCGACATGCAAAGCTGGAGTTGGATGAGAAGAGGAGAAAAAGGTACAAATGGGTTTTACGACTTTGAAGTTAATCTCAATGCCTCATGAACCATCTTTATCCTCACGCACTAAGGCTCCTTTTGTTTTTTGTGTAATTCAATCTTGATTTACTACATTGAGCCACCAGCATTTTCATRCTTTCCTTGCGCTCTCATCTTCCCTCCGTAACTGTCCTGTTTTTTGTAGATGGGACATTCAGCGTATCCGCGAGCAGCGCATGTTTCAGCGTCTGCAGCAGCGCATGAACAAGAAGAAGGGGATCCAGGAAAGTGAGCCAGAGGTCTCGTCGTTTTACCCGGACACTGAAGATGGTATGACTGGCCACTTCATCTGCTGTGTAAACATGTTGTTTTCTCAGAACCATGYTGTTGCACCACATTTAATACTGTCATTTAGTTGCAAAAGTTTTCAGAGCGACGTTTTCATTGTACGCAGACACTCTTGATTCCTTTTCTTTCCCTTCTCTAGTCGAGTCCATAATCATCACCCCTTTCCTACCTGTGGTGGCCTTTGGCCGGCCATTGCCGAAGCTCACTCAACAGTAAGTCTTTGTATTTATGATTTCCACCACCAGTAGTTCTGTCTCTCTCCCTCTCTCTCTCTGCAACACTTGTTGTAGTTTCAGTTCAACATGCCGGAATCATCTTATCATGGCACCCTTTTCCAAGCACCTGGTCCAAACACACACAAATGCATAGATGTATCTTTCATGCAAAGGATATAGTTTGTGATATACCATTCATATGCAGAGATGTTATTTGTCWATTTTTTATTTTTTTGTCAGGTTTTGACATTTTCCTATAGGTTCATTTTTCTGTTCGGCTTGTCGCTGGACATTTCTTTGTACAGTGAGTTAGGGGATAAGTTAGGAATGTAAATCATTACGCCCACTAGCTTGAGTTCATCCATTACTATGCATAATTTATTTTTCAAGATGGTACCATGGTGCAGGTGGCGGGGCAGGGCGAGTTTCACAGAAAGACCTTTCATCAAAATGCAAGTATTTATTCTTCCCCATAAGTATGTCTTTTAAGTTAAGTAAACTGAACATTTGTCGCCCAAAACACTCGTCTCAAAGTCAATCATTTTCTTGCCTATTCTTTCCTCTGGTCTCAAAGAAGATGATTTAGAAAAACAGGTTAATATGAATGCACACTGGTGTAAATTCAAAAAGGGTCTCATGAATGATTGCTAATGCCATTTTGAAGACATGGTGAGGGACTTAACATAGAATCTGAAGGGGTAAATATTGATACTGGATATTTAAATACCAGTAGTTTTGCTAATCCTTTAAAGAAAATTGACCAAAAAAAAAAAATATATATATATATATATACAATAATGCACTTTCCTAGATAAGAAATGTTACACATTTGTCCATTCCAACAGTCATTAATATTATTATTAACATGTCTGCATGCTGAAAACAATTTACACATGATGTGCCAATTGAATGATAACCCAATGTGAAATGCTTTTCATGTTACAGGGGTCCTATTTTCCCGGTGACCTTCCCCTTTCCCTGATTTCTCCAGTCAACTTTTCAATTGCTGAATTGTGTCTTCCTCTGTAGGAACTTTGACCTGCCTTGGCTTGACGAGCGAAGCCGCTGCCGCATTGAGGTGCCCAAGAAACACACACCACACCGGACCTGTCGGAAGTGAGGTGGTATCTGCGTGTGTCATGCAAAAGAGAGAGAGAGCGCACCCTTCCTTTACCAGATGTGAAAAGTTAAATTTTGTGGGTTTAGGCTATCAGTGGTGTAGCATGCACCACTCTCAGTAGTCTGTGGGAAAGTAAACCACTGTATTCCCGTGTGGTTACTTGCCAGCTGGCCTGGAGAAGGAGCTGCTGGAGATAAAGAAAATGGCTAGCTATGGTAAATTAGGTGCCCAATCTACTCAAAAGGAATGAAAAGCTGCCCCCCCCCCCCTTAGATAACAGACCCCCTACTAACAATTAAGTGATTATAAGGTAAAACATAACTGTTACTTAATGTCTGTAGTAAGTAACTATATAGTAATAAGCATGTTCTGTGAAGCAAACCTGGGGAGCACAAACATTTTCCAAATGTTTTGGAATTCGGTGTAATGTAATACTTAATTACTGCATCATCACTAAAATGTGTAACTTTTTATTATTACTACATTATTACATAGTTGTCAACCTGACTTACCCTTTAGATCCCAGTCCCCAAGTTAAYAGAAGTGATATTTTCTGATTTGACTGAATGGCAATGCTTGAATTGTACAATATGCACATTGCTACAACTAACCCTGTATGCTGGAAGCTCCATTGGCATTTACATGCTCGGTGTTTTGCTTAGATTGAAACTCTGAACTATTTTCCCTGTCTGTGTATTAACTGTAATAATATTTCCTTGTGTGGACACCGCTTCAAGCGAAAGGTTTTATTATTGTGCACTAAAGTGTGGATATATGTTTGATCCTCACTCTGCATGTATGTTTAATCACAAATGCAGTAAATATGAGATAAATGTCCTCTTCTGATGCTAAAATTTGTCCATACTTTGCATCATGAAGAGAAGTTGGTTGTTTGAGTACTTCTTGGCAGAAAAAATTGGCTGTTAAATTAATTTGAGAACCATGGGTCTTCTATAGTATTCTTCTTTTTTCCCCCAAGATTTTATCATGCAAGTCTGCATGGTCTTTTTTGAAGTGACAAATCTGTTCCAAGCGATATCAACTATCAGCATGGTAGATCTGTAAATGAAACATTTTGAGTACAATTCCGAGAAGAGTAATATCTGATTTAATTTAGAAAGCATGACTCTGGCTGCATTWTTCAAAAAGCACTGCTTTGTTTCTAGAACATTCTCTGTGAGGAATTTGCTCGTGTTTTTCATTTTAGTATGTTTTTTTCCCCATTACATCACAATAAATTGCAGTAGACAACTGAGGTTTAGAAAACATGGGTTGGCATTAGAGTAGCCTAATRAGCTAGAGCACTCAAACTTAATGCTGGGTATTTTCCTTCTCTTAAATGCTAGCTATATCTAACGATATTGGCATCGAGCAGCTGGCGATGTTAAGCTTGTGTTCTGTCATGTGTTATCGCGTCAACATTTTTACTTTTGGCTCAATGACTTCCTGGCTCTCCGACGCTACAGACCGCAAAATTGTTCTTCTGTACATAGCTTTCAGGAACAAATGTTGTAAATATGAAATACATGGCTTATTTTTGTATTATTTAAATGTTTGTGTTGAGTACATTCAATATTGTTCTATGATAATTGATTGTATGTTGACGAAATAATTTACAAAAGTTTGTTTTGGAATAAAAATAAAATTTGAGCTTAATCTTCAGTTCTCGATTTGTAGATTGACAATGGTAGGCCATATCCATGAGAGAAATGTAGTGAAAAAAAACAGGTTTCCCCAAAGTATAATTGAGTTTGAACATCATGGCCATGTAAGCGCACACATTACACACCATGAAACAAGGCAGCAGCTATGTGAATCTAGTGGTTATAAAACCTCTAAGCAAGGTTAAACCATGGGAGCTTAGTGTATTACCACTACATAAATGAGATTGATCTTGTTAGCCAAATGTTGTAGTCATGGGGGTTAGAGAATCAAAATTAGCAAATTTTTAGGTATTGAAGACGGACCCCTTACTGTCAAATATAAAAACAAAAAAGAAGTTTATTCAATAAAGGCAAAATAGGAATTTCTTATACAAACCACCACACCTTCCATCAACCTTTTGATAAATATTACATTGATTATCATAAACTCAATGACTACAGTCCTAGGATAGAAAGGCTATTTCAGTTTTACCAGGCACCATCAAGTGAGTGCCCCCTTTTTGGACATTTGACATGGAAAGATTTGCCAAAAGGTAGACATTTTACCCCACTTAAATATTTTTGTTGAATCCATTTAACTCAAAG
This sequence comes from Salvelinus sp. IW2-2015, assembly GCF_002910315.2. NCBI lineage: Eukaryota > Metazoa > Chordata > Actinopteri > Salmoniformes > Salmonidae > Salvelinus > Salvelinus sp. IW2-2015. Next base: position 10,747,487 of record NC_036858.1, read on the forward strand.
GACGTTACGATAATGGTATTGTTGAAACCTCAACCCCTATGTTATTCAAAGTCACCAAGTAAATAAAAAGCAAGCAACTAACAGTAAAACCATTACTAAATCATGTTAATGTTATCTGGCAATGTGTACTATATGCCTGCACACCACTAAAAGTTGAGATTATGTACAAATGTAATGATACTTGTACATCAAATATACAAAATGTTTACTTTAATAGGATAGTCTAATGATTTTAAAGTGAATTTAGTGTGTAATGCATGCCTCTGGGTGTATTTAAACTCCATTAAAATATACCCCCTAAAGAGAATGCTTCATTTTTAAGAGAACAATTGTATGGATAATGATTCTGATCCGTCATTGATTAAAGATAACATACTGCAAGCGAAAAAATACCTGCAACAAAAAAGCTATATACCAAAACAGAGTTCTCACTGAAACCCTCCAGTGTTCCTCTACTTATGTTCCCCAAATAAATCTATGTACAGAGATTTGAGTTGCTGAGTACATGTGTATCTGTATTAACGCCAGGCAGCCAAAGTGCTGTTGTGTGCCAGTTTTTCCACGCTCAGTCTCTCCTGAGGTTATTCAGTCTCTCCTCAAGGTCAGCATCTGCATCTGCCAGGGCTGGCTGGGGTTCAGCTTTCTTCCCACCTGCTACAGAGAGGCTACCTCCCGTGGATGGCAGATCTAAATGAACAGGAAGGAAATCAAATCAATCAGTATTCATAGGAATCTTGATGAAGAGACATCCAGCTTTATCACTACTACAACATTTTACTGAATGCAGTTGTAAATTTGACTAACTGCAAGCGCAATAATGTTCCTTACTTGAGAGTTCGTCAGAGAGATTGAGACCCAGCTCGTCCAACACTTGGGACACAACAGCATCACTAAATAAAACAGTACGAGAGTTAGTGTTTCCATAGATTTACCAGCTAACATAAGTATGCCAAAAAATATGAATAGTACAAATTAATATGACATTCACAAATAACGATGTGATCAAATTGAGGTAGTACTGGCTTTGGTTTTGAGATTTAAATGATTTGGCCGGAGATTTGTGTCATGAACCCCCTACCTCTCTTCTTCATCATCCTCATCACCCATGGCATCGTCTATGGCATCATTCATCATCTCCTCCTTCATGTCCATGATCTCACTCTGTCGCTCAAACTCCATCATGATCTTCTGAATCTGTGGCAACTTCATCTGTGTAGGGGAAGTGAACATATGATGTAAGCCAATAGAATGTATTGGCACAATTCACTGGTAACAAGAATGACTACAAATATTTTGGGTTATTAATAGTGTTTTACAGTTCTACTGGCAAGTTATCTTAAACAGAATTGGATCGTGTTTAACAGGAATCAATCAAATGATACAATGAAACGATCACCTGTCTGTTCATGGTAGCCATTGCTTTGGTGACACCTTTCATTGCTTGTGCCATGCTGTTGTTTGACTTGAGGGTCTGGATCTTTAGACTGACTGCTTGGATATTTGCCTTCATCATAATGAATTTCTTCACATAGTGTCTTGTACGAACCAAGTCCTTCGCCATGATCTTCACAGCATCCTGTAATGGTAACAGAGGAGTGAGAATACATATATWTTTTTTTAAAGCATCAAGACTTTACCCCTTTACAGCATCTTATCTCAAATCAAATTTATTTATATAGCCCTTCTTACATCAGCTGATATCTCAAAGTGCTGTACAGAAACCCAGCCTAATACCCCAAACAGCAAGCAATGCAGGTGTAGAAGCACCTCCTTATTCTCTCACCATCTGTCCCTGTTTGGCCATTTTCTTAATGTCAGCTATGATTTTCTTCTCCTGCTGCTCCAGTCTTTGTCGCTCTCTGTCCAGATCTCTCATGGCCCGAGTCAGTGCCCTCTGGTTTTGCCTCAACATCTCCTCCGGGGTCTTCCTCTTCCCAAACAGGAACTCCATCTAAGGAACAAAAACAGCAAATACAAACAATCCAAATCTAACTCTCTCGTCAGTCATTATTAATTACAATGTGCCAGTTTTTCCCCAGAAGAGGCACACATTTRAGGTATGTTTTATGCATACGTTTTGTTCGCGCCTAAACAAATTCTTGTTTATAGCTAATGTAGATAGCCAACTTCTCATTATATAAATTTACTGTAGCTAGATAGCTGGACCCTGATTAAACTGCTTTTTAACATTCAAGATTAAAGGACAATTCCACCACTTTTCAACCTCATATTCATTATCTCTAGCACCATGCCAGTGTCTACATATGTCTAAATGGGCGGCAGGTAACCGAAAGGTTGCTGGATCGAATCCCCGAGCGGACAAAGTAAAAATCTGTCGTTCTGCCCCTGAGCAAGGCAGTTAACCTTTAATTAAATTAAACAAATTAAAAAAGGCCCGTTTTTATGATCTGTGGTTAAAAAATAAGGTCTTAAATGCTTCTCTGTGACATCACATGGTAGAATTAAGTGCTTTCAAGACAACTGGGAACTCAAAAAATATTAACGAGGTCAAATCATGACGTAAGTCATTTTCAGGTCGTTAAGTGAAAGCTCTAATAAAATGCCCAAGTTTCCAACTTGGATGACCGTTCAAAACTATTTTTCTTCCAGTAGGAGTTCGTTTTGTCCCTTGAGTTTCCAGTTCTCTTGAACGCACTGAAGTCGGAGATTTCCGAGTTGTTTCTAGAGCTCCAACTTTCCGACCTGAAGATCGCTGATGTCATGATTTGACATCGTTTCCCCCCCATGTTCCCAGTTGTCTTGAAAGCACCATTAAAGTTAATTGACAAAACCTGCAACGAGTTTCTAGCCATTGTGAGGATATTTTCTTGCTCCACATGTCACCACGAATCTCATATGGTGCTTTTAATACTGCGTTCAAAACAACTGGGAACTCGGGAAAAAACGAGCTACGATTGGGAAAATCTATTTGAACGGTTATCCAACTCGGAATTCCAACTCGGYCCTCTTTCTTGAGCTCCGACTTTCCGACCTGAAGATCACTGACGTCATGATTTGACCTCATATCCGAGTTCCCAGTTGGTTTGAACAGGGCAATAGTGTTTGAAAATAATGCTGTAACTTTCAATGTCAACTGGTAGAACTTTTTTTTTTTTTCAAGAGAAATGCGCCGTTTTCACATATGTATACATTGTTATTCTGCAGTAGATAATGAAAATTAGGTTAAAGTTGTGAAATTGCTCTTTAAGGTTATTGATCGGAGTCTAATAATTCAACAGGCATATGCATAACTAAATGAGACTGATTACGCTACTCTGGTGAGTAGACGTTTAAACCACAGAGTACTGTCTTTGTTTAAACTATTGTGCTTGTTTCCTTGCTAGTTTAGTAACAAGCTAGCTAACATTAGCTGCTAGAAGCTAAGAAGTTGAGTCATAGTAACAAATTAAATGTATTGGTCACATGCTTAGTTATTCCATGTTAGCTTACCGTGTATGAGGTCTTTCGTGTGACTGTTTATATCACGATAATGACAATTTCAAAGGAAAATACTGTTTGAGAGCTCTTCAAAGGTTTTAATTCGGGAATAGTCTACCTATTTGTTTTCTTTCATATACTTCCGCATAAAGATATCTCCACTTCCATCCCAGCAGGATATGACGTAATAAAGAGTTTTGAGTCATAAATGCTACTGGTTCGTTTGTTTTGAAAGGAGACTTTTGCCGTTTCTGTCCCGGTTAGGCAGTGCCCACTTAAGTCGTTAAATTACTAATAWTCACTGCTGGGTAGTAAGTATAACACCAAATAAACACACTTGGTTGAGACAATCAATAAACAGACTGGCAGTATTACCTCTTTATTGGTATGTTTATTAATAATTTCGTGGCACGGTGTCTTGCAAAACGAGCGTACTAAAGAGTCATGGCGTTCATGTTCTTAGTGCGATAGTCACAGACACAGCCCAGTGACTTTATTATATAACGATTTAGAGTGAAATCAATAGGTGGTAAATTAACGACTTAACGTTAAATCCATAAAGTGTAACGTTTGAAATGCATTTGGTTTCACAAATCTGATTAAAACAGACCCTGACATGTTCAGACCAACTATGTCCACTTGGTGGCAGCAAGGTACTTGCAGTGGTATCAATWTCCCAACTACCCAGATTGAAGAAGAGGACTCGCTGAAGCACACAATGCACTTCTGACAAGGGTAGTATCGCCTAAATCTTCATATCCTATTTGTTTAAAAATATAATAAGTCGTTGGAGAATCGTGCTATTTTGTGTGTATTTGAAGACTGTGGTCAGGGTAGATTTGGTTCGACCGGAAACGTCGGCAAATAACTTCCCCCTACACAGTGCATTATTGTGTGGGCCGCTGACGGAGTTGTTCTGCCAGGGGCTTGGTCGACACCCTTATCAATGGAACTCCAGATCGAGGCTTAAGTAGGGCCTTGAATAATTTCGTGTTTAATGACTGTTATGCGAAAACAAATTGGTGTAGGAAGAGACACATCGATAACACACGGATGGTGGGTGGCCAAACAGCGCCATATAACGTCAGTCTTGGTGTAAACAAAACCATTTTTGTGGATTAGTTAGGTCTTTTACGATAATTCAACCATTCGTATCGGGCCCATCGTCAGACTGGAAAAATTATGTTAGCTATCTTTACCCCCAGCTGCTGCAGGGTAGTTATTGATTTTGTACTAATCAATATTTCAGACGGTTTTTAAAGAATGCGTTTTACTCCAGTAACGTTGCCTACTCCGTGATAACTAGCTACATTGAGTTTGCAATACACATGCTAATTAGCTACCCAATGTTAGCATAATAAAGCACTTGAATACATATATCTATGTAGCATTAGCCTAGCTAGCAGCAAGCAAGTGGATATAATTCTCATGTATTGCTAAAGTTAGCTTAGCTACAAAAACAGTTAACTGTCTAGCTGCTTATAATAATTGTGTGGCTGCGCTAAATTAGTTAGCTAAACAGTGATATATGCTTTAAACTAGCAACACATATCTTACTCTGGTTATTTTCCGTGGCAGGTAGCTATCTATCGAGCTATTGTCCGTTTAGCTAGTTAGCAGTTAAGCTATCATTGGCTAATGAGTGATTTTAGCTAGCTCATTTGTCAGCTCGTGCCAACATTTTAATTGGAACGAGATGGGTTTGCTTTACATTTCAGTATTACATCAGTAAATGTAACATTGCTATAAAATACACGTTTTTGGGGAAAAACCGCTAACTACGCAAGTTAGTTAGCTAGAGTTAGTGATTTTGTTTACATACGCATATTTGGTTTTTGTCTTGCCAGCTAGCTTTTGAGACTTAGAATCAGCCATGTCTTGACAAAAGCTTCCTGGGGTTACTCCTGCTGAACAGTAATACCAACAATTCTGGAAATAAAGATAACATCTTAGTGCATTGACATGACAGTCAAAGTTCGCCGAGAGAAAGGCACAGATGCCATCCTGTCCGCAAAAGACGCTAAATAATAGACTACTATTAACGCCATTTTAAACAGGGGCTCAGTTGTGGGCCTGTGTTGGTGTTTCTTTTTGGTCTAAGGAAAGTGCCACCGTGCCGGATTTTTACAAGTGCCTTTGGTCAGACTGTGACTGGTGCTGATTTTTTGACATGGAAGGTCCGATTCGAAGTAGTGTGTTCAGACAGAGCCGACGCTCCCGTTCTCAACGAGACAGAGAGCGGCGCAGGAGAAGAGTAGACCTCGCTGTGCAGCGGGCCACATCGCCCTCCTCGGGCTCGGAAAGGGAGATTTGTGGATCAGGATCTGTACTCGGTCCTGGAGGTAAAGAATGTCGAACCAGCCCCAGACACAGGCCTCCTCGACGGAGGAAGCGAGTGTCGGTGTCCTGCGAGGAGGACATCATCGATGGCTTCTCAATTGCCAGCTTCATCAGCTTTGAGGCCCTGGAGGTAAGTAGCTGTATTTCCRTATGTGAGCACAATCTTACCCTGAACACAATACTCAGATATGATGGACTTCAACCTTATGTAAATAACATTTGGTCCTGGAATAAATCAGACTAACACACATCAACAGTTTTTGGAGGCACACAATGGTCTCCACAGAAGTGGATTGTCCTCCCTCTATCTCTTTGTCTTTACTTGGTCACTAGTTAGGCTAACATCCCCTCCAGGTGTGAATCAGTTGTGCATTGAACTTCTTACAATTCAGTTCATTTACACTTTGAACACTTAGGAGGAGCAATCCAATCAACAACCACAATGAAAGCCATTGGATACAATGATCTTCTCTGATGTGTCTTAACAACCTTAATTATTTGTGTACTCTAAGCACCCTATGTAAATACAAATAGCCTAGGTTATATTAAGGTTTAGGAATCTGCTTGACATTAGACCAACAATAACTAGGCTCGTTCTTCTCTTGAGTTTAAACCCCACACAATCCAGTATTTCAGGATACGTATTTGATYTACACTATATATACTAAAGTATGTGGACACCCCTTAAAATTAGGGGACTCGCCTATTTCAGCCACACTTGTTGCTGACAGGTGTATAAAATGGAGCACACAGCCATGCAATATCAGTTGCAACACTCACTACCGAGTTACAAACTGCCTCTGGAAGCAACGTCAGCACAAGAACTGTTTGTCAGCAGCTTCATGAAATGGGTTTCCGTGGCCGAGCAGCTGCACACAAGCCTAAGTTCACCATGAGCAATGCCAAGCGTCGGCTGGAGTGATGAATCACGCCATCTGGCAGTCCGAAGGGACGAATCTGGGTTTGCTGGATGCCAGGAGAATGCTACCTGCCCGAATGCGTAGTGCCAACTGTAAAGTTTGGTGGAGAAGGAATAATGGTCTGGGGCTGTTTTTCATGGTTTAGTCTAGGCTCCTTAGTTCCAGTGAAAGGACATCTTAATGTTACAGCATGACATTCTAGATGAGTCTGTGCTTCAAACTTTGTGGGAACAGTTTGGGGAAGGCCCTTTCCTGTTTCAGCATGACAATGCCAGCATGACAATGCCAGCATGCACAAAGCGAGGTCCATACGGAAATGGTTTGTCGAGATCGGTGTGGGAGAAATTGAGTGTCCTGCACAGAGCCCTGACCTCAATCCCATCGAACACCTTTGGTGTGAATTGGAATTCCAACTGCGAGCCAGGCCTAATCACCCAACATCAGTGCCCGACCACACTAATGCTCTTGTGGCTGAATAGAAGCAAGTCCCTGCAGCAATGTTCCAACATTGAGTAGAAAGCCTTCCCAGAAGAGTGGAGCCTGTTATAGCAGCATAGGGGGTTGGGGGCATATTAATGACCATGATTTTGGAATAAGATGTTTGATGAGCAGGTGTCCACATACTTTTGGTCATGTAGTGTAGCATGCTCTGGGGGCAGTTGAATGGCAGCAATCCAGTATCCATACTTTAGACAACCTTCAAAACTGAGTTGCTGAAACATGCAATATCATTGTAACCAATCTGAAATCGTGTCAGGGCAAGTCATCACTGACTATGCTATTAATTTCTCAGTCGAGGCTTCATTTGTTTTTTGGCCAATTAAATGTCGGTGGCAAGAAGGTCCTTGGTGGCTATCAAGGCAAGGCATGAGCTGCTTAACTTGCGTGCAAAATTCTGGGAAATACTAGGAAGTCAATCAAATCGTTGTCATTGTTTCAGTAAACCTAACATGCTGACCACACCGCTCGCGTGCGTGGCAAAATAAGTGTACACATACATCAATCATTGCACCCACACTGTTCGTGCGCCTCAGCAAGCGTCTGCGTGGCCAGGCGCTAAAATAGAAATAGGTTCTATTTGTGACACAACGCGCTGTAAGTCCGTTCTCTCCCATCTCCTCAATGGTTTTTAAGAGCATATACCCACGAGCCATCTCCTCATTGGTGTTTAGGAGCATATACCCACGTGGGTGATATGAAAGATGAACTGACGTCCTCACTCCAGTCGGTTGTAGTAATGCACTGTTAAGTTGGTTGCCAACCGCCATATAAAGTCCAAAGAAGTAAAAAAGAAGCCTGAGGAAGGTGACAAAACGGTTACCTGAATTCCTTTCTCATTTATGGATTAATTGTCAGAGTAGAGGACCTTGTGCATTTCAGGTAAAATAACAACCCAATGTTTATATACCAGAACAAATTAGCTAGCAACAGCAAGCTAGCTAAATTGKCATAAATGTTTAATGCTTTTCGATCTGTCCCCAAATTAATATAATTGGTTCAGTTTTTGTTTTGATATTTCAACCTGCGTATCCTGATCGTGTCTGGTGTAGGGGTACAAAATCAACATGCGCACGCAGGCGTCCGGTTTGATCAGCTTGTAACAGTTTTGTACCACTTGTTTAACACTGCGATGTATCTTCTATCAAGATGGACTGCTCCATGAAGCCTAACCAACGTGCCGCCATGCTCATGGGAAGGGGGAGCAAGAGAAAGAGGGGCCCAAAGGAGAACGGCAGAGGGCTCGTCTCAGAGCCAGAGGAAGGGGCCCTACCCAGCTTCTCCCGCAGCTGTTGTAATAGGAACAGAAAGAAGAGAAGAAAGACAGAGGTGAAGGTAAGCAGCACACCGGCGGTATGGTTGCCATGCTATTGCGACCCATTTGTCTCTTGTTTTTGGGAAATAGCTGGCCTGTTCATCTCAAATATTTAGACTGAAGTCAATTCAAACCCTTTAATGGCCTTCAGGGCTAGTAGGAGCACTGGCTGAGTAACACTTAATAGTGACAACTTATAGCAAAGTGTCGGCCGAGCGTCAAATGGAACGATGGGGATTTATTGACTCAAGGTCAGACAGACATGAAGATTATTTCAGGTTGCTAAATACCCGGTCGATGGGGAAACTATATTTAGAGTACGACTGCTCTTTGACACTGGATTTTCAGGTGTTATGTATCCCAACCTAGGGAACGGCTAGCCTACACAGTATAATTTGGAAATTCAAGGGTGTTTAGTCCTGAAAAAGTCAGTCAAAGAATGTGAAGGTAAGAATAGCAACTCAATAAAACCATCTGCAAAGTTGAAGCCAAGGGACCTCCTCAAAACTACTAGGCTGGGAGTTGCAGAAGAAGTACAAATTGATTCTGGAAAGGCTTTGACGTCTGAACTATCTCAGGATACAGATCCTGCATAACCTGTAATGTCCCACCTGCTCTGCCTAAGGCTTGGGCCAACATTTACATTTATGTTGAAGGTGAATACCACCTATTTTACATATTAACTGTGAGAATTTGTTTAGGTTGGGAGCATCCTCTTCTTGGAGACTGGCTACATTGTAAGTTTCTTTATACTTCTAATTGATACAGTACTTAAGCTGTCCATAGGACAGTGTTTCAAATGTTGTGGCACATCTAAATGTAGCAATTTTTATTTTTTATTATTATGGTTTCTTTTAGTGTGACACAGAGAGCGAGTCAGCAGATAAGGTAAGATAAGATTACTGTATAAGATAAGATTCATTTTTGGAGTTGCACTATTGTTCCTGCCTATTGTTAGGTTTAGATTTACCTACTGTGTTTTTCCTCTCYTCCCCCTAGGCCTCTGACAATGACTTGGAGCCAATGTTCACTGTTAGCACCAGGAAAGGTAAAATGCTGTTCTCTCATTCCCATAGTTCTCTCATTCCCATGCCGTTGCTTTATAATTATGCTCTTGTCATTTGGTGACTTTTGTTTTCAGTGTGCACTCATTGATTKATTTTTTTATTCAGTTTTGTAATTTTCTTTTTTCAGAGGGGGGTTGCGGGTACAAAAACAATAAAATGAATGCATACAAAGAACCCATGCCACCTCCCCGCATCCTCTACTCCCACCCGGAAACCATGCCCCCGCCCACCACAGCATGCCTCCCACCCCTTACCAATCCACCCAAAAACCAGGATTGCTTATTTCTCCACCTATCCATTCCCCGTTTCTCCACTTATATTCCCTTCCCCCGTACCACCCCTTCCCCGTGGGCCTGAAAGCAAAGAAAGTAACAATAGTCTATATAAATATATATAATTGGTTTGAAGGTGTTGGGCTTTAGCTGAGATTGTTCTTTAGAGTCAAGTATATTTGCCCAGGCCTCAATTGCTCCTTGACTATTACCATTCATTCTCACTGACGATAATTCTGTTTGAACTTCTAATAGTAACTGTGTTCACCGGTTAAATGGGAGGGATGTGGTTTTTGGCAGTGCTGCCTGCTAGCATTATTCTTCTCTGATTTGAGAGATTCAAGGAACTATAATTGTTAAGTAACGTAATAGATGGAGGCATTGAATATTTGAATTCGTGTATTTTGTAGTTGGTCGTTCGGATTACGGGATGCGAAGGTCAAGTTTTTCCATATTCTTTTCCAGTTAAAGGTTCAGATTCAATTAGATCTGTGGACCATACTTTTTTAATGACTAGCTCAGAATATGATCTTTCCAAAAAGGTGTTTATATATTATAGTGATCAGTCTTTTCGAGAGCCGAGAGAATTTATTTATAAATTCCATTATTGGATGTTTCGGTAGGTGGGTTTCCGAAGGGCATAGCATAGCTGATCTAAATTGTAAATATTGAAAAAAGGAGTTGCCTGGTAATATGTATGTATCTTTAAAATGGAATCTTCTCAAACCATTACTGTCCATGATATCGGTAAGGGTACTGAGTCCACATTAGGACCATTGGGGTGAAACAAAGTATGCACTCATTTGAAATTATGCAGTGTTTTTTTTTCTCGCCCTTTAGTTATGGAGCCTATCCCTGTGAGTGTTGCCTCTTCTATGGGCAACGGCTGCCCTCTACTACCACTACCAGGCCGCTGTGGCCTCTCGCGGCTGGCGGTCACCCCACGTGTCTCTGGCCTGGAGCGCAGCCAGGAGAGGAGCCTGGAGCCGCCTTACCCCGAGCCCCTGTCTACCTCCTTCTCCTGCCTGCCGTCCCTCTCCCCGGCCACGGTCACACGGCCCGGCCAGCTCAACGGCGGCAGCAGCAACGGCCTTCACCGCCCCCACCACGACCCCAGCCCGCCGCGCTCCAAACACAAGCCCTTCCTCACCTTCCCTGGGCGACACCCATCCATCTACAGCATGGGCATCAACAACAGGTCAGTCACTGGTACTACCAGGTCTGCTTAGAAGTTCGCACTATTACTTCTGCTGTAAAAACAACTACTTCCACTTCCACACCGTTTTGGACAGCTGAAGCAAACACGCATTTTCTTCAGGAAATGTACCTTTTTTTCTAGTCTAAACTTGTTTTCACTCTCCTTAGGAACGGTACCTCAGTCAAACCACAATCCTCTTCTGCTGCTTCTTCATTGTCGTCTATGCGACCCCCAACTCCCTCTACCGGTATGTCGATGTCCCTCATGAGAGGTCCAGGGTCGTCAGGATCTCTACGCCCCCCTTCGCGTTCCGGCTCCCTGTTCACCACCTCCCCTGGGCTTCCCCCTCCACCTCCTCTCCTCACATCCCACTCAGGAGCAGGTACTGTACAGTTGGCACCAATGTTTAGTGCTATTTTTTTTTTTTATCCCACAGCCTCAGTCAGATCGTCAACCATAATTGAAAATGTTTGTGTTTTCTTTACCAATCAGGTCTGCAATTAGCTTCCTATGGGTACATGGACAGTCTAATGTCACAGTGTAGTAAAATMAGTTCTTTGTTTCTGATTTAATAATAATTCCATTCTGATCTGTCTGTTCCCCTACTGTAGAACAAGACCTGCTGCGCCAGGGCRTGAACTCTCACTTCCTGGCTTCGCAGGACCGCGAGGGCCGCCGGAGCGTCCCTGGGGCTGAGACAAACGGTGGCGGGCCAGGCCGCTCTACTCCCGGAGGTCCGTCGGGGGCCAGCTCCAGTTCGGGCTCCTCAGGCCGCTCCTCCCAGACCAGCGTCCAGCCCCTGGCCTTCCAGTTCCACCAGCACAACCACCAACACCAGCACACACATACACACCAACACTTCACCCCCTTCCTGCACCCCAACGCCTCCGCACCACCGCCTCAGCACCTGGTAAGAGATGACATGCTACCCTTCTCACATTGGGTTTCATAGAGCAGCTTCTGRCTTGAAATGCCAYTGTTGGCATGTAACGTACRACTTTTTGTATTCATCTTTTAGTTTGATAAGTATGGCAAGATGGAGGGGCTCTACAGAAACACTGTGAGTTTATGTTTACATGCTCCAGAATTGGTGTGTTTGTTTATACATTTGAGGTGGATGTTGAGATGAACGTGGTAGGGGTCTGAGGAGTGTCGTTTTAACCAGCCTCTCTGTGTGTATGTGTGGCTGGCTGGTGTAGTTCTTCCCACAGTACCCTGCTCCCTCAGTGCCAGGCATCCAGCCTGTGCTTCCTCCCACTGGGCCCTTCAGCTCTCTGCAAGGAGCCTTCCAGCCTAAGGTGAGTGGAGCTTTCGCTACATTTCCCTGAGAGATTGTCCTTTTACAAGTCAATGGATTATGATATGTTGTTGTGTCTAGATGAAGAACCATTTGCTGTGTTTTGATACAGCCTCTTGCCCCCCAGAGAACGAGTCCTGAGATGACCGCTCGACTGGGGGGTGTGCCTCACCACCTGCAGCCCAAAGACCCCAGGGTAAGATGCTCCGTATAACTATGACATTATAGAATATATCATGGCAATGGTTACAACGGAAGCTTGTAGTACAGGATTGAGTTGATAGACGATACGCGTGCCTATAAAGGCATTATGTGCGAAGACTTGGGCCTAGTAGTCAGTGCAGGAATAAGTGGACAACAATTAGCAAACAGTTGGCTAGAGGTTCCAGTACAGTCAAATWATTTTCCTGTGTTTTATATATATTTCCACACTGAGGTTGGAATGATTTTATTAAATTATTATAATGCCCTTTTAGTGTAAGAGCTGTTTGAAAAGACCACCTGAAATTTCTGCCTGTTCGGGTTGAATGGAGTTTTAGCCTTTCATGATGACATTACCATGTGGTAAAWTAGTTAATAGAGCAATAAGAATGAGTTTGAAACTTCTGCCAATGARAGCTAATTATCTGTTTTCCCCCTCCCCACTCAAACCACTCCCAGACAGCCATAGCAAAATTCTTGCTCGAGAAATTGCTCTTTGCTAAGAAGCTATTTGTTTCTTTTTGACCATTGTTTTCAATTAAAATCACAGCAAGGTACTTAATTGTTACCCAGAAATGATTTGATATTGTTATAATAACGGCTGCATTGGGCCTTTAACAAACATGGTTTACTACTCCTTTTTGTTTTTTAGCTAACTGATCCATTTGGGACATCGTTGAAAGTCAGTAATGTAAGAAAAGTCGGCTGCTTTGTCAGCCCTTGAATACATTTTTWAAAAGTGTTATGATACTGTCACTGTTCTGTTGGTGTTCCTACTAACTCTTGGTCAGATTCAAAACTATTAGACTAAATGCCCTTGCACACCAAGTCTGACTTCTTCTCTGACTTTTGGCACACCTACTGTGAAACTCTGCAACTTTCCGTCATTACTCATTTTGGAATCAGAAGGATTCTGATATTTMTAACATTTTTTTTTTGTCTCTGAAAAATAAACTGACCCATAATTTGTTTATTAATGCTGTTTGCCTTACTTAACTGTACTTCTTCCACCATACTCACATTCATGCTATGCCAGACAAACATTTCATACGGCAGACATTAACACCATTGCATCTGACTGTGCAAAGGCCTTAAGTCTTAATGCAAGCTAAACAGGATCACAGTCAATCATGTGTTTTTGAATACACAGAAACCAGGGAAGTGGTGTGCAATGCATGTACGTGTGGCATGGATGATTCTGAGCCATCAGAAGAAGGTGAAGGTAATGACTTGTGAAACATTTCTCACTTTTTAAATGTTTTATTATTTGACTTCATTCTGATCCAATCTGTATTAGAAAGTATTTCGGGGAAATTCGACCACTCAAACATTATCAGATGTCAATATAAAAAATCGTAACAATATTGGTTTAGTTGTCCATGTTTATTGAAAAAGCTATTTGCAATTGCTGATCTGTAAACAATATTCTAATCTGCTCCTATTATATGTATTATCTGTAAATAGTTCTCTAACGTTTTCTGCATCATACTGCCCACCGACTTGTTTTCTTTCTTTGATTGCCTGCCATTTAGGGGCCTACCTTCCACTGCCCTCATCTCACTTGACAAATGCTATGGCCATTGCATTGACTAACCACCACTCCCCTCTTTCTCAGCTGATGCAGGCAGATCCRCACAAGCTGGACTTCCGTAACGAGCTGCTGGCTCGTCTTCCAGSGGCCGGGGGTCTGGGCCCTCTGGGGCCCCTCGGAGGTGGCCTTCCATCTGCCCACGACCTGAACCGACCTGCCAGCCTCTTCACAGCTGCTGGTGGGTGCTTTTGTGGTCTTGCCAGATATGTTCGAAGAAAAGGGGCAGCAATTGTTTGCACCATAAAGAGAGAACTATGGGCTGTTCAAAAACCACAGGAAAAGAGAAAAGATTCCCTGACATTGCAAATAGTTAGTAAATTGTTTATAGTTTTTATTATGGATAGTGGATTCATCAAATTTGGCATCTGATATGTGCAATGTTTAAAGGTCATGAACAGTCAATCATGTTTTTCATGAAATGGGATYATATTTGAAGGAAACCAGTATGATGACCGACCTGTGAAAATTACTGTTGCTTCTACATTGATAAAGTTACGGGTTCGCTCCCCCATGTCAAACACTTGGATTCGTTATTAAGGGGACATCACCTGAACTCTCATTTTAATACACCAATGGTAACATGATATTCACGTACCTAATTTAAGTAAGTACCGCCTTGTAACCAACATCGGAGAAGGCATGTTTGCAGAGGGACTTGGTTTATATAGCTACTCTACTGGTGCCAAAATGTCACTGTAGGGTGCTAGCAAATGTAATTAAACGTTTACCCTTTTCATTGATGGCAAAGATACTTGTGTTTCCCCTTTCATCTATGTSTGGTGTTAACTAGTTACTGGCTAGCTAGGTCTTCAGATAGCATTGAACAAAAGGAGGGGGTCGTTAAAAATGCAGACGCAGTTGTCAACACATCCATCAGTGCTGCTGTGAAATGCTCCACAAGAGACATGCCAAACGGGAGATGTATATTTTTGTTATGATCGAATTGATGCAATTTCACTGAGTTGCTTTCTGTGTCACCAAATTCGCTTGAGGATTTTACTGCAACATTTCTCACTGCATCCAAGTTGCTTGGCATGGGCGTTTCGAAGAGCTGTCAGTCAAGGCGAGCTCATGAATATAAGCTCCCTGCCCACTCAGCCTGTCTTTTCAAACTTCTTAGTTAGCTATATGAGAGAAAGTACTTTTCAGAATGACTGAGTACCTTTTTAAAGTCTTATGTAGACGTGTGCATATTATTTGACATTTTGGTGTGTGCCCCCTTTTCCCTCAGGTGGAGTCAATCCATCATCTCCTTTCATCCCACCATCAACGCCCCACTCATCTTTCCTCACCCCAACTGCACACTTAGGTAAGAGACTGCTTCAAAGGTCTTATCTGTGCCACTTGCACCCTTGGTAAACAATTCTTATTTTGATACACCGTCTCAAGAAACTGCTTTGTTTAGCATATTCACAGGTCACTGAAACACTGTATTAGCCTAGATAATCAATTGAAGCATAGTAACTTTAGAACATGCGACTAAAGTAGATTGTGCTCCAGTGAGTCTGAACACAAATAGTGAGTATTGCCAGAGGTTTGATGCTGTAAGGTTTGTGTGCGCTTCAGTCCTGATGTTTATATGCGCATGTGTTGCAGACCCGTACGGCCGCTCACCTCCGTTCGCACCTCTCGGAGCCCTGGGCTCTGGTGCCTTCGGGGGACTGGGCAGCCCTACACTGGGTGAGTCACCATTTCCTTCCTCAAAAAGGAACAATCGTTTGTCCTTACTCCTTGGATAATAATTTGTACTGTCTACTGAAATGACTAACATTACTCCAACGTCTTTCCGTCTCTAGCTAACAGCTCAGTGTTTGGCCACAAGGAGCCTCCTGCGGTCGGGGGCTTACCCAACCCTCATGACCCATGGAACCGGCTGCACAGTGGGCCTCCCCCATTTGCCGGCCCCAGCTGGGCCAAGGGGAGTGAGAAGAGGGATGAGCGGGACCCGGGGAAGGACATGGAGAGGAGAGAGATTATTCACATCAAAGACGAGAAAGACCGGTGAGAGACAACGGCCTCACTCAAACATATTTCATCAACCTAGTTCCTAAATATGTTGTTTGAACTTATCTTTCTATAGTAGTTTTCTGTCTGATTCGGTTCACGTTACTCAACACATTTTTAATGCTGTTTTTGATTTGAGTGCTTAATTGGTATACCTCTCCCCGCAACCACTGATCAACTTCTATCCTCTTTTTCAGAGACAATATGCTATATGGTCGTCAACCTGTGCGGATGTCTCCGGTCGCCCCGGCCCTCAAGCTCCAGCAGCATCGCAGCAGCACCCCTGTCTCCCACATCAACGGACATGGGGGCCCCCTGGGAGGCCCCAGCGGTCTCACTGAGGATCTGACACGCAGAGATGGAGACAAAAGACTGCTCCTCTCAGTCTCCTCCAGGCCACCTCCTCTAGGCCCTTCATCCTCAGCAGCTACAATAGACAGAGACAGACCTCGCTCCTCCTCTTCCTCTGTGCTGACGACTCCTCCGCCCTCTGGACCCGGCGCCCCCTCCCCCTTGGATCTGTACCCCCGTCAGCAGCCCGCAGCGCTGCACGGCCTCCACAGCGAACCCTCTCACTCATCACAGAGAGAGGGAGGCCCCCATGCCTCATCCTGTTCCTCAGCCACGGTCACCTCTCTGTCCCAGGGCAAGAAGCCTGACCGGACCAACACCCCGGTGCCCAAGCCTCCCCCCCTCTTTCCCCCAGTCAAGGTCAAGGAGGAAAGGAAGGAGGAACCAGAGCTCGTGCCAATCTCCTTGCCACCGCCTCTGCCCCCCAGCCACAACTACGATCGGCCCAACAGCCGCCCTCACCACCACCGTTCCGCCACCCCCTCTTCTCGCTCTCTGACTCCCACACCCGGCTTGCCCCTGCCTCCTCCCACCCCGCACAACCCTCACCATCACCTCTCCCTCCTGGAGCGCTCCCGAGCGCAGGCCGCCATTGAGGCTTACCTGGGGAGCACACAAGGGGGTGGGGGGATTGTAGTGGGTCCAGGGGGGGAGAGGTTCTCCACCCACCCCCATGGCCCACCCCAGGGGCACGGCCAGCACCCCCACAGCTTCCAATGGGACCCATGGAGGGAGCTGGCTGCCCAACAACAGCAGCAGCAGCAACGCCGAGAGGCCATGGCCCTGCGTTCGGACCCCCACCTGGCGCTGCGCTCCGACCCCCACCTTGCCCGGCTGCTCCAGGCCCAGCACGCCCAGCGCTTCCTGGAGGCCGAGAGGGCGGCAGCCTTGGCAGCAGCTGTGGCTGCCAACAACCCTCACCACCACCCTCCTACCTCTACCTCCTCGGTCCGCCAGGAGTTTGGCCTGATGGCCCACCACTTTGACCGCCCTCCCCAGCTGGGGCCCCCAGGTGGCGGCCTAATAGATGAGCAGCAGCGCGCCCAGATCCTAAGGGAAGACTTTGAAAGGGCACGCTACTTCGGGATGCACGCTCACCCGCACCTCTCGGGCTCCCACCACCCACCGGGTTCTCACGCAGCCCACCTGGAGCAGCTGCACGCCGGGATGCTCTCCCACTCACATCTCCATCAGCCTGGAGCCTCCAACTCCTCGCCCCACCACCCCGGCCTCTACTCCCGCCTGGGGCCTCTCCACACTCACCACGTGCCTAATGGCATCCTGGCCAAGACCCCTGCTGGCCTGGTGGGGGCACTGTCCGTAGGCGCCCCCCCTCCGCTCATTCCATCTGTGACAAGCAGGTCTTCCACCCCGACCCGTAGACTGGGTGGGCCGGGGGACTTGGCACTGTACAGCTCTCACAAAGAAGGCGAGTCCAGATAGTACAGGAACACACCGGAGGAGTAGTAGGGAAATGTCAGGATTACTGTGCTGCTCTCACTGTTTCCTGTAAGATGGAACACCTTTTAGGAACTACTACACACAGCTTACTCAGGCTCTAGACCAATCACGGTCTCAACACCCCCAAATGGTATTGCTGGTTGATTGGGTCGAAGGCGGTGAAGGGAAGGGATACAGAGATTTGTCAGGGTGACTCGGTACATTTATCCACAATGGTTCTATCAGTGCAATTTTAAGGTACATCCTGGTGTGTTATTATTTTAAGGTTTGTTTTTTCCATATGAGAGATATATACAATAATGATAGCTGTATGAAGAGGCAGAGGCTTTTCCAATTGAATATGATCAGGTTTGACGCAAGCTTTTTCAGGTTGGGTAAGATGAACTCCTAGAGAGATGTGCATATTTTGTACATGTGAATGGTTCATCCTCTCGTTCTAAGTAATGATCTATAAATCCCTCATGTTGGGCTGTTTTCTGGATGAGAGCTGAAGAATTATGGTAGAACATAGCGCTGGGACGATACCAAGGGGCAACATTTTTCCATGGCCAAAATTAAAACACACAGCAGACCAAACTCTTTGGTCCGTTAAAAACCTGCCATGTGTAAAATATTGTGTGCTATAGCTTGGAGATAATTTTTTGACTCTGGATAACAACAATGTTTGTTTCTAACATTTAGGGCTATTTGTCTAAAGAAGTTTAATCCGCTTCGTGTTTTGTTTTCTTGCCACGATACTAACGAGTATCATGACACTGGTATCGTCCTGGCCCTAGTAGTATATTTCTATGGTTTTCTTTTTTTGTGTCCTCTGTTATTGTGAAAAGACTGTAGATTACCGATGAAACTTCTGAAGATTCTAAATCGATAAAGAACCATACGCTTCTGTACTTCGGTTCTCCGCTCCTCCCAAAAAATGACCCGCTCCCCTCAACTTCACCACTCCTCTGTGCTCTATGAACCTCTGTTCCAGCTCTTGTATTTAAAATAATGATGTTATGAACTGTGCGGCCACGGTGGACAATGTCTAAAACTGAAACTTTCCCATTCACCTTTCTGACTCGACATTATGAGCAGGACCAGTAGTCTAGTGAAATTGCCTTTGTAATTATTATTATTATTATTGTTAACATTAATTATCTTCTATAATGATAATAAATATATTCACTGTTTTTTATGTTATTTGTCAGTGTTTTCAGGTATCACGAATGCACTCCCCTGTTAGTAACAAATTAAAGTTGTTCCAGATCAGGCAGTAAAAGTTTTTGTATGACTGAGAAAGGAAATGCTTGTGAACGTGAGTAAGACGCAACCATAAAAACCTCTGGCCTCTTCATGGATCAGATCTTTGAATACACTGAGGGAGCTTTGTGTTTGTGTCACATCACATTTTGGACTATGAACGCCTGCCGGCAAGTCATTTTCACAGGGATGTTCAATGAACAGATAAATTATGTACGTGGAAGAATGGGACATCTACTGGACGATTGAGAACATAATTCGTAGACTTGTGCGTACTACACATGACTGGACTGAGAGGAGGAAAATACATTTGGGTCGATTATTTTAAGACCATTTTATACCTTTCAAACCCCTTCTAGAGACCACAAAGATGAATTATTAAATGAATTGTTGGTTACTTGATTGTGTGGGTCTTGTTTGTTCTGGTGCCTAAAAGAGTTCATCCACTTATTTTATTTAACAAAGCAAGTCAGTTAAGAACAAATTCTTATTTACAGTGACGGCTTAGGAACAGTGGGTTAACTGCCTTGTTCAGGGGCAGAACGGCAGATTTTTACCTTGTCAGCTCGGGGATTCAAACTAGCAACCTTTCGGTTACTGGCCCAACGCTCTAACCACTAGGCTACTACATGCTGCCCCCTGACCACATATACTTAGATGTGATCATATTGTTATTCTTCATGCTTTCCAGACAATGTTAATTTGGAGAGAGCATACAGTGTGGATCTCCAACTCTGACCTTGGAGAGCAGGACTTTGTTCCGTCCCAGCATTAACACTTTAAGTAGTGAATGGTGGGCAACCACCTAGTTCAATTGCAACATCCTGATCCCTCTATACAATAGCTAAACTGTTCTGTGACCATTGAAAAAGTAATGGTAATTAATTTGCCCTGTCAGGGATACTGATATGACAATGGTGTAGTACTCATTGACACCTGTTTCACAATTAACGCTTTATCTAGTATGATATTTGGATTTAGTGTGCTATTGAAAGGTAATTTTTTTGCATATTGAGTCCACTTGGGTTAAGTAGAAACCACAAATAAGTGCAGGAGTAGGGGAATTGTAAGCTTTTCTATGGAAAGAGAAACATTTGCCATAACCAGGTAAATGAATGAAATCCTAGTGGAGTACATTGAATAAAAATAAAATCTAACCAGATAATGGTAACATAAAACATTTCCCCAAATTATCATGGGATTTGCTATAATTTGAACTAAAGCAATGAATGCACTGTCTTACTTATCCCAAAAATTGCAACGGCGCGCCGTTCAACTTCTCGCGAGATAATACTTTCTTCTGCACTTTGTCAGCAGTGGTTCTCCACCATTTCGCTGCGTCTAAAAGTCTCCTCCCCGCAACCACTAGATTCGGCGAGCCGAACCCGCTCTCTTTCAGTCCGTATTATAACTTCTTCCCACGGACCTACTCCTACCTCGTTGGGTACCGAGAGACAGTTTGGAATACTATCATCACGGATTGAGTACGATTTTATCCGGATGACGACTCCATCAACAAGAATTTTGTAAAAGAAAACTGGTCGGAAATTTCAGGTAGGTGGGAATTTAAGATGGCGGCCATGAGAAGGGGGGGTATGGAGGAAGTAGTAGGGGGCACCAGGGGGGCTTGTTCGCGGCGGGACACAGCATTCAGTTAATTCTGACAAATATATTTAGAAAATTGAGGGTTGCGAAAGTTTTCCTTGTCTGCATACTCCACTACAACACAGATTAAAACACAGGTGTCAATGACGGCGCAATTATAAAGTTGCAAATTATTTGGCTTGTTTACCTTCCCTGTAACGTTAGACTTTACCTGCAGCCAGAACATGTACTTCTTAGCATCATGGCCAAACTGTGGCATGGAATTAGCCTAATGCCAGCCAATTTAGCTGCGGCGCGAAAAGATTTAGCTAAAACTATCTGTACTAGCAAGGCTGCCACTAACGTTAGTTCTCCACAGAATAAGACGATACAAAATGAACAATGGCAATTTATATTCAGGCGAATATGTTTGAGTGTAATCACGTTGGCCATATTGGAATCAGTATAAAATGGATTTACACTAAGTCTACTTGGGATATCACTTCTCAACAGGAAAAGTTTAAAAAAAATAAAACAACTGGAGGACATCTTTTAATTCATAACTAAGTGTGCCTGTGTGGGATCACTCGAACCCCCCTTTATCCCCCTCGTAATCACTGCTACATTTTAGCGAGAAACATTGCAGCAACAATTTATTTTGTCAGTATTTTAATGAGGTAAATCATTTATATTGACTGACTATATAGCTAAATGTATGATTTCAATGTTTAGTAGTTGTGGTTATTTGACCCCGTGCAATGACGTCACAGGTAATTGTTGGGAAGCGGGTTTTAATTCGACTTTTTAAACCCCTTTTTCGCTCCAAGCGAATCAGAAATGCATTTATAAAGACCCAGACCATTACATAACTTCGGGTGGGATGGGGCGCGTGCGCGCCAAGTTGAAAGTATTGGGGCCAACAACGCTCATCTAGATATAAAGGCAAGCTGTATAGGTAGCTAGTCAACTAGCAAACATGCTAGCCATGTAGTTAGCCAACTAACAACAATAGTACCTAACTAGCTAAATCAACAGTTATTGAAACGATACAATCTGAAGAGCGCACGAAAACATTGAGCGCATGAGTGTCACGTTGCTACAGGAACACCTACATGTTCCCGCTGCACATGCCATGTCCAGATTATTTTAAACTACAATAAATTGCATTTGCAACAGTGTAATACTGTTGATTTGAATGGCTGGAGGCCCGTGCGTCAATTTGTGCGTGTAGCAATATGTTTGATAATGCCACATATCAGGGAAAAGGTCAGGGGTTACAATTGTATAAACCTAACAAAGTTGTTTTTGTTTTTTTATTAAGTCATTCTAGAGATTGTATTAAATATTTGATTCCAAGTAAAACATATATTGCATTTGCTAGCAAGTAGTCGCTAAATCGAAACACATATGCAAAAGTCTGTTGGAAAATGTTGTGTTGTGAACTATGCCTCAAACACCTCACCTCCCCATATAATACAATGTTTGATTCATGAATAGTGTACAGTGTAACAATGTTGCCACCCTCATTCATTGGCCAGTATTGTGCAGTTTTGGAACTCTTCAGATAAAGGGGATGCCTAGCCAGTTGCACAACTGAATGCATTCAACTGAAATGTGTCTTCTGCATTTAAACCAATCCCTATGAATCAGAGAACTCTTCAGAGAAACACACATGGACCAGAGTATAACAATAATTTGTGGTTCTATGATTCTATGGAATTGAAAATTGTATTATAGTCCAGAGAACAGCGGCATTGATCATTTTACTTACCACTTGTCTTTTTATTCAGAATATGTGGACGGGACCTTAATCAGCATCCTGGAAGTGGAAAGCACTGAAGCGCTGTGTCCCACACCGCAGACAGGTGATAAGTTCTTCCTTAACCAGAGACATTGACTAGTTTGACAAATTGTTCTTTGCTGGATACTTATTGAAATATTTGTCTATAAATGCATGTACTGTACTTCTATCCGTCAACTGAACTACATCCTCTCACTGCTTCCAGGTGCAGTGTGTAGCCGGAGCAGCACAGAGGGAGGAAGCTCTGGGGAGGAGGCGGTGCAGCAGCGCACCCCTCCGGCTGTGAATGTGCTGGGTGACAACCCCCAGGCTGCGCAAAATGTGGCCGCTGCGCCTCTCCCACCACTGGATAACACGACCACGTCACACCCTGAAAGACACGGACGCGTCAGTGAAAATAACACACCCACAGAGACTCACCCCAACGACAACACTAAGGACAGCCTTGAAAGAGGGGCAATGTCAGATAGTGGTGGTGGAGGAAGATTGGGCCCGTTGCACCCCAAGGACCCTAGTCTCTCTACAAAGTCCCATTCAGACAGACTCTCTGACACACAGACAGACGGAACAGCGCAATATTCGCATTATGTGTCACAAACTGATAACAGCAGCCACACAGACAGACAAACGAGCGGTACAGAGTGGAGTGCTGCTGGACCAGGCCAGGACCAGGCTCTGCATCAGAGAGTTGCAGGTGGACTGGTGGGCGTCAGTGGGACAGAAAGGGGCCAGCCTCTCCCAGAGAAATTGGAATATAAACAAGAGACTGGAATGGAGGAACTTAGCAGGGAACACCCAGCTAGAAACCTTTCCTCTGAATCCTTCTCAACAGCCTCCCCTCTTCCCCTCAGCCCAAATACAGATAAAGTCCCAGACCACACAGAAGACGGAGGGATGGAGCAGCCTCAAACAACTCTGCCTACTCAGGCGAATCAGGCCAGCCACAGACCTCTATCTGAGGTTAAAGAGCAAGCAGYCATTCTTCAAAATTCTGAGCAGCCCATCACTGACAACTGTGAGAGGAAACAAACCGACATCTCCACAGAACCTAAAATCACCATGCAGAACTCGAATGACGACAAAGGAGAGATGCCGGGAGCTAATGCTGTGGAGCAGGGACCACAAGAACCTGAAAGACCTACAGAACCATCTGAGAGTGGACATGTCACACTTGGGAGTTCACACACACAAACGCCACTCCCAGCCCCACCAACTGACGTATCTGGGACCCCACAGCCAGGAGCTAAATACTCTGGACTTGTACCCTACACGCCTCCTGGCAGTGGAAATTCCACCCCAAGCTACTCAACTGACCGACAGAGTGAGAGCGATAACGAAAAAAGTCCACCTCAACAGAAGGAACAGATTGAGAKTAACGGGGCAGAGGAGGAGACTGAAATGGCCGAGCCCTCGCCCAACCTTACAATCCAGTCACAAAGCTCTTTTCTACACGAGACGTCAACAACAGCAACAACCCCTCATGTCCACCACCTCCCCAGTTTAGAACTGGACTCAATGCAGACAGAACAATCTGTTGAAGTTCAGATGTCTAATCCTGAGCACGTAACCAGGATGGAGACTCCACTGGTGTCTGAGCATGTCCTCTCAACTGACACTCAAGGAGCTGTGATGCTTGGAGGAGAGACCAGCCTGGAGTTGTGTGAGGAGGTGCAGGTTAATCAGTGTATCCTCCTGGAAGAACACAATGTTATTGAATTAAACTCTGAACTTTCTTCTGGAGAAACAAAGTCGTTTATTGAAGGGACCCATTCGGATATTGAAATGTCCCAACTGGCTGCTGGAGAATTTGAGATTTATAGCTTTGCAGAGGAGGAGATTGCAACAGAAGTTGTTGGAGAGAGACTGTCTCTCTCCCCAAGCTATGAAGTAAACTTATTCACCCCACTCATTGAACACTCTGAGAATTGTACAGCCAGTGAGGGACAAGACATACACCTGCCATCTCCCCCTCAAACGGGTAGTGACAATGATCAAGCCATTCTCCAGCAAGGCCCCCTTTCATCAGATCACGGTCTCTCAGAAATGGAAGTCTGTTCAAATTACTATATTCCTAGTCTCTCTACACAAGATGTAGAGATGACTGATGAAAGACATCATTTTGAACCCGAAAACACAACTACTGAAGCGGACACTGCTGTGGTGGAAGATTCAAGTGAGGTTGATTTAGTCATAACTGTCCCAGGATCAGATAAAACAGTTGGACAGGCGAACACTTGTACACAAGCTACAGCACCTTGTATGGAGACCAGCACAGCTGTCTCAGACCATAGAGGGGTGAGCGTTTCCCCAACCACCCATCTGAGTGACACCCAAAAGCTGCCAGGGGAAACTGAAGTAGGGTCAACGACCAGTAAGTCTTCTCTTGTCTCCCCAATGGACGAATTAACAGAGGTTGTTGTACAGTCAACCAGTCAACACAGTATTGAGGTCCTCTCCTCGCCAATTACCATACACTTGTCAGAGAGTAAAGGGCAGAATTGTCCTCTAAAAGAGGTACCAGGAGTTACCTTACGAAGTACTACAGAACCAGAGTCCTGTGTTTCTTCTCATGAAGGGCCTGAAGATCCACAGCCCTGTCCAACTCTGACAGAAACCCCAGTGCAGACCCAGCAGGATGTTGATCGTGCTGTTAATGTGACATCAACAACCGAGGTCAAACCGGAGGCTTCCCGGTCCGCGCTCTCCTCTGGCGTCATCGACCCAAAGCTCCTCCTATTAAAGCGCGGGGACACCCCTCTCCTCAAACATCCACCCTCCTTATTGTTGGGGTTGTGCGTGCAGCAAAGCAACAGCTTGACACATCCTAGCGCTAGAAGCCCCAGCTGTGGCTCAGACGAGGCGCCTGTGGTAGAGTGCCCTCCCAAAGCTGTGGCAGCCGCAGTCTCTGTGCAGGAGCCTGTGGCTCTCTGCATTCATAGAGGCCAGACAGAGCCCTCCGTCAAGAGAGAACCCACAGCAGCACTTCCCTCTACAAACACCCCAACACAGCCCCGTCTGCTCCCTCCCTCTGGTCCCACGCCATGCAAATCTGACAGAGGGGCCTTAACTTCGATCAAAACTTCCATGGGGAAAGCAGTGACAGTTTCCCAAACCTTAAACCCTCCCACCATTGGCAACACACCTTCCAAGCGCCCCTCTGACCCCAAGTTGCCCTCAACATCAGGCAATGTGACGAGGAGTAGTCTCTCCATTTCCTCCTGTGATGGGAGCCAGTCTGGACCGCTCCCCGTTATCCGGCCACGGCTAGCTGGTGTGAAGGGCCCAGGGATCAGCAGCGCCAAGGAGGAGAGCAGTGATGGGGAGGCTGACCTGGCAGTGGAGGCCAAGCCTGGCCGCAGGAGCATGGTCACCCACAGCCCAGCAGAGAGCAAGGTATGCCCCAAAATGGCTTTCCTTAAGGCCTAGCTGTTTCCTTAAGATGTTCTGCCAAGTCAGCAATTATATTGCTATGTATCGACAGAGACAATTATTTTCACATAAAAATTATTGCTCTGCCAGCGGCACACAATAACATTTTTCTACTGTATGTATACTTGTTAATTATGCATATTTTCATTGTTTAATGAAGGTATAATGTGTTGATATGCAATTTTGTGACACATTTAATTTGGCTATATAATAAACTCCCTTTTCAGTTTGAAGAATTTTGAGCTTGGCTTGGTTGACRGTGTTTGCCCTATAATTAATATGCTATGGTTAGTTAAATGTAGGAAAATGTAGCTGGCTCAGCTGGTGCTGCGATTATATTTGAATGAGGCAATTCCATGAAATCTTGTTGAAAGTGCAAAGCTACAAGGCATAAGTTTATCATTCAGATTAGTTTTTGAGCATGGGACTTTTTTTCAGGTGATGAAAAATGAACACGCAGGCGTAATTCCATACTTTTATTTAAGATGTTAATTTTCAGCATGTTTTCAGCATGTTTTCAAATTATAGCATTTCATTCTCAGTTCTCAAAATTGTTTCTCCATTTGTTGCATGAAATGATCTTTCATATGCAGTGTTTTGCCCTAGTGATTTAAAGTTGGCCGCATGTTAAGCCATGTGTGTTTTCCAGCATGAGCAGAGACAGAGCAGGCCAGACAGAAAGGCCCTTTTCTCAAAGGTAAGCGGTGGGTATCAGACACTCTGATAGGATCACACTTGCAGAATGATCACTGAACCATCATTCAGCTGACATTTTTCACATGAGATGGCAGGTGGRGCACACACTGCACAGTTTGAATGGGTGTAGGCTACAGAATATTAATCTGTTTGTTTTGTATTCAATGCTGCATGTGATTTCAAAGAGAATTGTTGACAGCTTGATGTACAACATCGTGTTGAGACAGGTTTTTCTGTGATCTCTATGCATGTTTGGCCTCTGTTCCTGTAGGCACAGTCTTGTTATGGTCTTGCTCAAAAGTCCTTGTTACCTTCTCATCTCCAGGTACGCCAGTGGATAGCAGACAGGGTCACTCCAAGTTCGTCTCCCTTCTCGCCCTGTTCTTCACCCCCCTCTCCTAGCCCATCTTCCTCCAGTGACTGGACTCCCAGCACTACTCCCCTCGCTCTCCGAGGTCCCCGGGGTAGGTTCCTCTCCCCGCCCTCTATGGGCCTGGGAGGTTCCTCCCCATCGGACCCGGTCACTCCCTATCGACCCCGCATGGAGCGTCACGCGGACATGGCCGAACTGGCCAAACACGTGAGTCAGCGTTCTCCTGCTCATCCTACTGACCTTTGGTCCTAAATGTCAACTGTGAATGTTTATTTTATTTTAAACAACTGTCTAGACGAGATAAACTTTATTTCTTTGCTTCCGGATGTGACCTGTGTTGTGTTGTTGTAGGAAGCTGAGATAGAGGGCAGGACCCTAGCGTTGAAGAGAGAAGGCTTCTGGTCTATAAAGCGACTGACCCGTCTGACGGAGCCGATCCGGCCCAAGGTGCACTGGGACTACCTGTGTGAGGAGATGCAGTGGCTCTCTGCTGACTTTGCCCAGGAGAGAAGGTGGAAGAGAGGGGTCGCCAGGAAGGTCAGAGGCTCCCATAGATCATTTTCATTTCACATCGCTTGGCATCCATCCAAAGTGGAATTCATAATGCAGAGAGATTGGTATTACCTACTGATGGCTTAAAGCAGGGGTGTAAAAGAGAGAGGGTCCAATCCGGCCCGCGTGTGGTTTGAGTAAAAAATACTGGCTGTATTTCTGCCTGCTTCAACGGCAATAGTTCAGATACAAATGAAAACATGAA
Organism: Salvelinus sp. IW2-2015; assembly: GCF_002910315.2. Classification (NCBI taxonomy): domain Eukaryota; kingdom Metazoa; phylum Chordata; class Actinopteri; order Salmoniformes; family Salmonidae; genus Salvelinus; species Salvelinus sp. IW2-2015. The sequence continues at coordinate 10,775,322 of NC_036858.1, forward strand.
GTGACCCCGGGAATCGATAGAACACCGCTCAGAGATGCACAGAAACGGTATAACATTCAAAACGGGTGAATATCTCCTTTAACTGCCATCATGATTTCAGGTTAGGTTCAAAAAGTTCAAAGGAACTCAAAAGATATGTATGTTTCTGCAGGTGGTGCGGATGGTGATGCGACACCACGAGGAGCTAAGGCAGAAGGAGGAGAAGGCCAAGCGGGAKGAGCACGCCAAAATCAGACGAGTCGCCTCCAACGTAGCCAAGGAGGTCCGGGCCTTCTGGGGCAGTGTTGAGAAGGTGGTGCAGTACAAGCAGCAGTCCCGGTTGGAGGAGAAGAGGAAGAAGGCTCTGGACCTCCAGCTGGACTTCATCGTGGGCCAGACAGAGAAATACTCCGACCTCCTCAGTCAGGCCCTGGAAACGGCACCGGCTGGGAACAGTGAACCTGCACCCTCGCCACCCAAAAAATCCCTTCCACCTGCTGTGGATGAGGATGGTGAGGACTGTTTCTTTGCTAATTGTTTCTTGTGAATCCAGATTGCCCCAATGCAGAATCTCTAGTCCTTACCTACCTATAATTTACAACATAAGGAGGTTGTTGTAGCCACAGCTCTTAGATCAGCTGATGTGTTGTATGTAGTGCATCCTGGTGCAAAATGCCTGCTGTGTGTCACCAGTTGGTGCTACACATTGTTGGTGGATGCGTTGCTTTGAGACCTTGTGAAACGTGCTATTTAAATGCAATCAATTGCTAGTATTAGATCAAAGCTTATTCTGTAAGATTGTTGCTAAGGTGTACGCTAGTGCTCCTGTATTTTAGTCTCCATTAGCAACTGTCAGACTCAGTGATGTCAGTCCAGTGACCAGACTGGCTGTGGATGTCAGGGCTGTTGGGTTAGGCTGCTGACAAATTGCTGTTTGTGCAGAAAGCCATTGGGAGGTCAACAGTGACTTCAGTGCAAGGGCTGCTCAACTACTAGAGAAAGCGCTGTKTTGACAAGAGGCCAGTCTCATCTCCTGCCATTTATTTCTCGCCAGAAATTATGCAATTATGCTTCTCTAAAGTGCATTGACATTCCAATCATCAGACCTGACCTAGCATAATGGAAGCGAAACTTATCCTGGTACCGAATCCTGTACGGCTTCCAGATGCCTTAACAGACCCGTTTGAACTTTCCTCTGTCTCTCTTCCTCCCGTCTGCAGACCGAGACTTTGAGCCTCCGTGTGGCGAGGAGGAAGATGACGAGGAGACCATCGACGTGGAGGAGGCGCAGGACGGCAATGATGCCGAGACCCAGAGGAGGGAGATGGAGCTGCTGAGACAGGAGGGGACCATGTCCTTGGCAGAGTTGCTCAGCACCCTCAAACGGCCTCATTCACAGGTGGGTACCACTGGCAAAGCCCCTCACTCATACCGCACTACCATTTCCTTCCTTTGTATACGTTGGTGCACATTACAACTTCATTGATCATACTGTAAATGTTGTTATTCGGTGGAGACTGACTTTGTTCCTTCCCCAGGACTCGGAAGAGGAGTGCTCAGGCAATTCGTCAACAACAGTGGAGGAAGATGAAGAGTTCACAGCCAACGAAGAGGATGGTGAGGCACTAGTAATACCATTGTGGTTGTGCATTGTTCAATGGATAACTTGTCAATTTAGTGACTTGGCTGTGAGCATTGGTGTAATTATTTGTCCCTGTCTGTGGTGCTCAGCTGAAGACGAGGAGGACACCATCGCAGCCCAGGAGGTAGTGGAGGGGGAAGCTGATCACACAGGAGAGCTTGATGACTTGGCTAAAGAAGGTTACCACCCACACTACTAAAACGGCTGTATCTGCTGCACAGATGATGACTCCAATGTGCTGCGTAGTTGTTTTTAAGCTGTTGTCATTACAAGCCCCAAGTAACTGCTATATCCCTGTCTGTAACATCTGTTATTTAAGACTGCTCTAAACGTTATTTTCTTCCCGTTCCCCTGCCAGGTGACATGACCGTGGAGGAGCTGCTGGAGAAGTACAAAGGAGCGTATGCCTCTGATTTCGAGGAGCCCTCGGCGTCCGCCTCTCCTGCCAGCACAGAGGAGTCGGAAAATTCCGGAGACGAGGAAGAGGAGAGCGAGGAAGAAGAAAGTGATGTGGAGAGCAACACCACCTCCTCAGGTACTGCCCACACACACAAACAATGTTGCAACATCTTTTCTCTAACCTTGCGAAAGCTTTGGCACGCTTCACACTGTAGATGGACCTACAAACCAAAAATCAAAGTTTTCAAGTGCTTTTACTTTATGTCAAGCATGTGCGTTTTGTCCTGATTATACCACCCTCACTGCATTACCCCTCTTCTCAATGAACCACTCACCAGATGATGAGGACAGTGAAGAGGACGAGGTCAGTGACATTGAGGAAGAGGACAGTGAGGAAGATGAGTGCGGTGAGGGGATGGAGATCCTGCTGAAGGAGGGYGACCACAGCCCCCCTCTGCCAACCGGCCCACGGCCCAAGAAGGAGATCAGCCACATTGCTGCTACTGCAGAGAGCCTCCAGCCCAAAGGCTACACCCTGGCCACAACCAAGGTGGGTAACCCATGCCTTACGACACTGGCCAGATAATCAAACATGAAACGAGGATCCTTTGCTYTAAGCTTGTTGATGACTTAAGGGGAAGGTTGATACTTTTCCATTCATCCCATTCCAATAAGCCCGTCCTCCACTTTTAAAGCGACACCAGCCTCCGCTGGCTTGGGTGGCTATGATTCCACCATGATGCTGTGAAATGTAACTAGTTTGCATCTCTTTATTCATGTAATTTTTTTMTTCTTCGTCAATAGGTCAAAACTCCCATTCCCTTCCTGTTGGTGGGCCAGCTGCGTGAGTACCAGCACATCGGCCTGGACTGGCTGGTCACCATGTACGAGAAGAAGCTCAACGGCATCCTGGCTGACGAGATGGGCCTTGGGAAGACCATCCAGACCATCGCCCTGCTGGCTCACCTCGCCTGTGAAAAGAGTAAGACATTGAGTCATTCATTACAGTCCTTTCGTCCATTCATACACTAACGTTTTACCAGGACAATAGAAGATATGCGCACAGCCTGGATATCGGATACTTAATCAAGTTGGTTGTTCAGGTAACTGGGGGCCCCATCTGATCATCGTGCCAACCAGTGTGATGCTGAATTGGGAGATGGAGCTGAAGCGCTGGTGTCCCGGATTCAAAATCCTCACTTACTATGGCAGTCAGAAGGAGAGGAAACTCAAGAGACAGGTAAACCACTACCAACAATCACCAAATCCCCTTGTAAATGGATACAAATCTTCAATTCACCAAATTGTTACTAACTCAGCGAGGACCGCTCTCCATCGCACTCTGTTCTGGGCAGTCCTCCAGCTTGTACCGTCTATGGCCGGACGATATGGCCTAAAAATCATATTGTTTTTTTACAATTTTTTTGTCATGTTTATTTTCTAAATAAGCATTGTTGTGCAATTAAAGGTAAAATACACGCATTTCAAACAGACAGCAATGATCTGATTAATTAAGGGCTAGTGAAGTTATACCTAGGCTCAATATAAGCCTTCCACAACCATAAGACCCCACTAATAAACTATTTTGATAAAATAATGAAAATATATATTTTTTTACAATAATCACTTTTCTGGCTTTCAAGTCTATGAAAAATGCCCTTTTTGTTTCACATTTAACTAGAACTATGCATAATGCACTAACTTCTTGTAGCAGGCATCTGGCTACAGAAAATGAACACTGGTCTCATCAACAACCTCAAGGCCTCGTGCTAGTGATTAGCCAGCTAATCTTTATATTTCAAGTTTAGCCAACTTGGATCTATTTGCTAGCTAGCAAAGTTGAACTGTTATGAACACACCCTTCTGTCTGTCTCCAACTGTTTGAAAATCATGTTAGGCTGTCCACTTTGTTCAGGTGTTGAAATCAAGTGGCCTACCTTATTTTTCAGAATGACAACGAGTTGCCAATTCCTTATAATTGTGTTTTATGCTTATTGCACATTTATAAAACACAGACTAGACAGCAGCATTTTAGCCACAGACTGTTATATTAATGGTACATGGTATTTGTATTGCTTTTAAATCTTTTTAATTATATATATTTTTATCTTATTAACACTTTGTTCTAGCTAGCTATTTGTGTAGGTAGCTATCAAGTAAACACAATGATATAGTAAAAGAGGCAAGCTATCCCGGGCAAGCTCCACGGCACTACGGTATCATTACGTTTAAGGGGGATTCTGACTTAGAGGCGTTCAGTCATAATCCCACTGATGGTAGCTTCGCAAATAAAAGTTGTCCAGTAGTCATTGCAACAGACTGACCATTGATTGTTGTTTTAGTAGTGTCTGCTCTGCGCGCTATTTGAGGAGTTGAGACATAAAAAGGGCATAGTTTGAAAAGTAAATTTCTCTATTACAGTAAATAATGTCTCAATGTGTTTGTGTCCATATTACCAATTTTTGTACCAAACCTCAAATACAAATAGCGTGTTGAAACCGCTTGCCAGAGAGGAAGATGTGATCGCTCAACTTTGTTGGCGTGAGAGGCAGGGGTAGGGGCGTGTGTGTGTGTGTAAACCGAAAAGGGGAAGTGAGAGGTTTCACTCTTGCTCAAATGTCAAAATAAGGCCAATGCGTTTCTATGGGCTTATTTTGGACCTAAGCTTGTCGACTGTCCTCTAGCCTTTGGGACAATGACTCCCATTGTTAGTGTGAAGAAGTGCATCMCGTCATTACATGCAGATCTCTGGTGTAAATGTGGAAGGTGTACACGCAGCACGGAGGAGCGAAGGAGAGATCAAAAATACAACATGAGAACAAGTGGACATAAACGCTCAAAAAACYAAAAAATACACAAAACCTTGATTCTTGAGATACAGSCATTTGGAATATCACGCAAAAACACACATTCGAATTAATRAAATTAATTTGATATATCACCCAGCCCTAGTTCCACCCATGCCGGTTTTCTTAGTGTCTGCCTTAAACTCCCGCCTCCCCTGTGTTTCTTTGGCGCCCTCTTTTCCTTTTCGTGTTCCAAATTAATCTTCCCTGGTGCTGCCTCATCTCTTTTCTGGTGCTTCCTGTCTCATTCCAACTGAACAAAAAGTCAGCCTTGCATTCTGAAGTGGATAAAAGCCCTGGCCCTCTGAAGTGTCACTGTTTCAATAAGCTAATGAAAAAAGTCCTTTCTCTACTCAGGGTTGGACCAAGCCCAACGCTTTCCACGTGTGCATCACCTCCTACAAGTTGGTGCTGCAGGACCACCAGGCCTTCCGACGCAAGTCCTGGCGCTACCTCATCCTGGACGAGGCCCAGAACATCAAGAACTTCAAGTCCCAGCGCTGGCAGAGCCTGCTCAACTTCAACAGGTCCGCACTAAGGGAAGGGAGAGGAGGGAGGAGATGTTTATAGACGGCCAGTATGTGTTGCCAGTGAACATCCTAATCCTCATTTATGAATAGTAATAATACAAGATTTTTTATAGCGCTTTTCTAAAATCCTTCAAACGACGTGCTCCCATTTCTCGGCATTCTTCCTTTACAATATCAGTCCAAATTACGACAACTAAAGCTGAAAGTTCTTCGTCCACTTAGAATATAATAAACTTAAATCRTAACCTAGTGTCATTTTAACGTTTTCTCTGGACCCAGTCAGAGGCGCCTGCTGCTGACAGGCACCCCACTGCAGAACAGCCTGATGGAGCTGTGGTCCCTGATGCACTTCCTCATGCCCCACGTCTTCCAGTCCCACCGAGAGTTCAAGGAGTGGTTCTCCAACCCCCTCACCGGTATGATCGAGGGTAGCCAGGAATACAACGAGGGCCTGGTCAAGAGGTTACATAAGGTAAGAACTCAGGCTGCGATAGATGGAGGAATGCGCAGTTGGGCAAGGGGGTGTGGATTGGTCAGAGTATGTAGGGGTGTCCAAATGAACTGTTAAATACCATGAACTGTTTTACATGTTTGTGCACGTTGAGATGTTGTAAACGACATTCTGTTCCCTAACCCGACATATCACCACTTTCTGTTTTTCCTTCTAGGTGCTCAGACCGTTTCTGTTGAGGAGAATCAAGGTGGATGTGGAGAAGCAGATGCCTAAGAAATATGAGCATGTGGTGCGCTGCCGTTTGTCCAAGAGGCAGCGCTTCCTCTACGATGACTTCATGGCACAGGCCTCGTAAGTATATATAGACAAGGGTGTTTACTGGAAGCAAATGATGCATTGCAGCAGGGCTCATTGGTTTGAAATTCTGCCAGTAATATGCTTTTTACCTGTATATTCCTCATTGCCAGAATGTTATTACATCACTATGATGTTGTCAGCTTCTACTGTAGGTTTGCTTAGATCATCTACTAGTTAATATTGTAAAGGAAACCCCTTTTCACCTTTTTTATTTCTCTCAGGACCCGGGAAACGCTGGCTAGTGGTCACTTCATGTCTGTGATCAACATCTTGATGCAGCTCCGTAAAGTGTGTAACCACCCCAACCTGTTTGACCCTCGGCCCATTCACTCCCCCTTCATCACCAAGCCTATCGTCTTCCACACTGCCTCCCTGGTACAGCGAGCCCTGGACGTCTCCCCATTCAAGGTTACTGCTCCCACTGCCCCCTGGGGATGGGGTGTGTCACTAGAGCTGTGCAGTCTAATTTAAATGCATTTGTACTTATCTAAACGTCCATAACCTTACCCCTCCTCCGTCCCCAGCGCTGCGACCTGTCCATGTTTGACTTGGTGGGTCTGGAGGCCAACGTGTCCAGGTACCAGGCCGACGTGTTTCTGCCTTCCAGGAAGGTCACCCGTCAGCTGATCCAGGAGGTCATGGAGTCTCCCGACACCCCTCCCCGTCCCAAACCCGTCCGCATGAAGGTCAACAGGATGTTCCAGCCCTTACCTAAGGCTGATGGTCGCACGGTGCTGGTGGTGAACAAACCCCGACCCACCTGTCCTGTCACCCCTGCTGCTCAGGCCTCAAGGACCCCTCTCATCCAGGATGTGACCCCAACCCCTACACCGCCAGTCCAACAAAGTTAGTACTAAATAGCTTGGATTTACAAGTACAGTGCATTCGGAAAGTATTCAGACCCCTTGACTTTTTCCYAATGTTACGTTACAGCCTTTTTCCTAAAATGGATTAAATCTTTTTTTTTCTCCAGCAATCTACACACAGTACCCCAAAACGAAAAAACAAAAACAGTTTTGAAATGTTTGCTCATTTCTAAAGAATTAAACACTGAAATATCACCGTTACATACATTACCAGTCAAAAGTTTGGACACACCTACTCATTCAAGGGTTTTTCTTTATTTTCACTATTTTCTACATTGTAGAATAATAGTGAAGACATCACAACTATCAAATAACACATATGGAATCATGTAGTAACCAAAAAGTGTTAAACAAATCAAAATATATTTGATATTCTTCAAAGTATTCTTCACCCTTTGCCTCTTGGCATTTTCTCTTAATGAGGTAGTCACCTGGAATGCCATTCAATTTACAGGTGTGCCTTAAGTTAATTTGTGGGATTTCTTTCCTTAATGCATTTGAGCCAATCAGTTGTTGTGACAAGGTAGGGTTGTTATACAGAAGATAGCCCTGTTTGGTAAAAGACCAAGTCCATATTATGGCAAGAACAGCTCAAATAAGTAAAGTCCATCATTACTTCAAGACATGAAGGTCAGTCAATCCYGAACATTTCAAGAACATTGCACTTGAAGAAACTTTCAATCACAAAAACCATCAAGCGCTATGATGAAACTGGCTCTCATGAGGACCGCCACAGGAAAGGAAGACCCAGAGTTACCTCTGCTGCAGAGGACAAGTTCATTAGAGTTACCAGCCTCAGAAAATGCAGCACAAATAAATGCTTCACTTAGTTCAAGTAACAGACGCATCTCAACATCAACTGTTCAGAGGAGACTGTGAATCAGGCCTTCATGGTCGAATTGCTGCAAAGAAACCACTACTAAAGGACACCAATAAGAAGAGACTTGCTTGTGCCAAGAAACAAGAGCAATGGACATTAGACCGGTGGAAATCTGTCCTTTGGTCTGATGAGTCCAAATTTGAGATTTTTGATTCCATCCGCCGTGTATTTAAGAGACGCAAGTGAACGGATGTTCTCCGCKTGTTTCGTTCCCACCGTGAAGCATGGAGGAGGTGCTGTGATAGTGTGGCGGTGCTTTGCTGGTGACACTGTCTSTGATTTATTTAGAATTCAAGACACACTTAACCAGCATGTCTACCACAGCATTCTGCAGCGATACGCCATCCCATCTGGTTTGTGCTTAGTTGGACTATCATTTGTTTTTCAGCAGAACAATGACCCAAAACACACCTCCAGGCTGTGTAAGGGCTATTTGACCAAGAAGGAGAGTGATGGAGTGCTGCATCAGAAGACCTGGCCTCCACAATCACCTGACCTCAACCAAATTGAGAACGTTTGGGATGAGTTGGACCGCAGAGTGAAGGAAAAGCAGCCAACAAGTGCTCAGCATATGTGAGAACTCCTTCAACACTGTTGGAAAAGCATTCCAGTTTAATCTGATTGAGAGAATGCCAAGAGTGTGCAAAGCTGTCATCAAGGCAAAGGGTGGCTACTTTGAAGAATCTCAAATATAAAATAAATGTTGATTTGTTCAACACTTTTTTTCTTTCTTTTTTTTTTGGTTACTACATGATTCCATATGTGTTGTTTCATAGTTTGTCTTCACTATTATTCTACAACGTAGAAAATAGTAAAAATAAAAGAAACCCTTGAATGAGTAGATGTGTCCAGTCTTTTGACTGGTAGTGTTAGTATTCAGACCTTTTACTCAGTACTCTGTTAAAGCAACTTTGGTAGCGATTACAGCTTCGAGGTCTTGGGTATGACGCTACAAGCTTGGCACACCTGTATTTGGGGAGTTTCACCCATTTCTTCTCTGAAAAACATCCCCATAGCATGATGCTGCCACCACCATGCTTCACCATAGGGATGGTGCCAGGTTTCCTCCAGACGTGATGTTTGGCATTCAGGCCAAAGAGTTCAATCTTGGTTTCATCAGACCAGACAACCTTGTTTCTCATGGTCTGAGAGTCCTTTAGGTGCCTTTTGGCAAACTCCAAGCGGGCTGTCATGTGCCTTTTACTGAGGAGTGGCTTCCGTCTGGCCACTCTACCATAAAGGCCTGATTGGTGGATTGCTGCAGAGATGGTTGTCCTTCAGGAAGGTTCTCCCATCTCTACAGAGGAACTCTGGAGCACTGTCAGAGTGACCATCGGGTTCGTGGTCACCTCCCTGACCAAGGCCCTTCTTCCCCCAATTGCTCAGTTTGGCCAGGTGGCCAGCTCTAGGAAGAGTCTTMGTGGTTCCTAACTTCTTCAATTTAAGAATGATGGAGGCCACRYRGTTCCTGGGGACCTTCAATGCTGCAGAAATGTTTTGGTACCCTTCCCCAGATCTGTMCCTCGACACAATCCTGTCTCAGAGCTCTACGGACAATTCCTTCGACCTCATAGCTTGGTTTTTGCTCTGACATGCACTGTCAACTGTGGGACCATATATAGACAGGTGTGTGTGTGCCTTTCCAAATCATGTCCAATCAATTTAATTTACCACAGGTGGACTCCAATCAAGTTATAGAAACATCTTAAGAATGATCAATGGAAACTTTAGCTCAGTTTCGGGCCTTATAGCAAAGGGTCTGTATACTTATGTAAATAAGGTATTTTTGTTTTTATTTTTAATACATTTCTAAAAACGTGTTTTTGCTCTGTCATTATGGGGTATTGTGTGTAGATTGAGGATTTTATTATTTATTTAATCCATTTTAGAATAAGTCTGTAACGTAAGAAACCGGAAAAAGTCAAGGGGACTGAACTTTATGAATGCACTGTAAATACTGCTTGAGTAGTTGCTAATTTTACATGGAAAAAATCAAACATATGATCCAAGTGTTTTTGTAATGGTCTGATCTTAGATGCACTATGCAAAAATCGCTCTGCCATTTCCTGGTTCAAATAGTTTGTCTAATTTCAGTTTGRGATAAAATCAAGCAAGCGTAGTGTAGAGAATCATTGTACGATCTACACCGCTGTGAAATATATTTTCCATATCCAAACATATTGTATTTTCAGCTGTTTGAAGCTGGTGTATGAAACCGAAAGTAAATGACGCAAAAGCGAAACTTAACAGGAAGCATAGAAATGGCGCACATAGAAACAGATCTCTAAAAAAAGAGAGATTCTTAGTGACAGATCTATAACTTACATTTCTATGTGCAGTCCACTGATACAGTCCCAGAATGTTTTGCATGTCAGCAGTTAAGGTTTCAAGATATAGGACTTTCAAGAAGCATAGTGTCACCTGCCACTTGATGATGTTTCTTGCATCACATGATGCTTCTTAAAGTCCAATATCTTAACTTTACTGCCGACGTGCAAAACATTCTGGGACTGTATCAACAGTGGACTAATAAAAAAAATATACCAAAATATAGTTTGAGTTTTCCGTTAACCTTGAATTCCGTTAAACATTTCTTGTGGGAACTTCTACTCAGCCAGACAAACTATTCTACTCTACACAAACAGACATAATGTAATACTGTCTTCCCTTGTTTCCATGAACCCTCAGCAGTGTGTTCAGTTGCACCCACAGCCCCTCCTCGCCCGCCCTTGCACACCAGTGGCCCCTCTGTCATGAGGTCCGGCTCCCCAATGCCAGTCCTGGCCGTACGCCCGCCCACCACCTCCTGCAACCCCGCCACCCATCTCACCCATCCTCCCAGCAACGTTTTGACCCAACGGGTTTTGCTCAGCCCAGACATGCAGGCCCGGCTTCCCTGTGAGTACCTGCCATTCTCTCAAACACTCTCTCTGTCGGGCAACGAATGTGCATGAACAGTTCATAAGAACAAACTGAAAATGTATTAGAATGTAAATTCATGACTTTTTTTTTTTGGTTTATCTCTACTGGTGAAATGAAACTCATCTACATTTTAATATCTAACATTTTTCTCTATCTCAGCTGGGGAGGTAGTGAGTATCGCCCAACTGGCCTCATTGGCCGGGCGTCCTGTGTCATCGTGCCAGGGCAGTAAGCCTGTCACCTTCCAGCTGCAGGGCAACAAGCTCACCCTGTCTGGAACCCAGCTCCACCAGGTTCCCATGGCACCTCCACGCCCAGTACAAGGTCAGGTCAGATCCCAGCACTAACTAGACTACATGGAGATTCAGTGAGTGTAAAAAAACATTATGAACACCTGCTCTTTCCATGACAGACTGACGAGGTGAAAGCTAGGATCCCTTATTGATGTCACTTGTTAAATCCACTTAAATTACTGGAGATGAAGGGGAGGAGACAGTTTAAAGAATGACATTTTCAGCTTTGAGACAATTGAGACATGGATTGTGTGTGTGTGCCATTCAGAGGGTGAATGGTCAAGACAAAAGATTTAAGTGCCTTTGAACAGGGTATGGTAGAAGATGCCAGGCGCACCGGTTTGTCAAGAACTTCAACGCTGCTGGGTTTTTCATGCTCAACAGTTTCCCGTGTGTATCAAGAATGGTCCACCACCCAAAGGACATCCAGCCAACTTGACACAACTGTGGGAAGCGTTGGAGTCAACATATGCCAGCATCCCTGTGGAACGCTTTCGACACCTTGTAGAGTCCATGCCCTGATGAATTGAGGCTGTTCTGAGGGCAAAAGGGGTGCAGCTTAACAGTAGGAAGGTGTTCTTAATGTTTTGTACACTCAGTGTATATTACCAGATTGGCTTATGTCATAAAACTCTAGAACGTGCTGATATAGACAGCCATCTTGGTGTTCTATTTAAGTCAGGGGTACAGTATCTATCCTATCCTGCACTTTCASGAGTGTCTAAATGGCGTGGTTCTTACTGTGGGCTCCGCAGGTAACGTCATGCATCTGGTGACCAGCGGAGGGCAGCACCACCTCATCAGCCAGCCAGCCCAAGTAGCAGTTTTCAGTTCAGCCAATACCCACGCTGTCCCCACCTCTCCTGTACCCTCGGGAATCCAGCTGCCTTGCAATTCTTCTCAAGGTACAGCGGCATCCCCTTTTTAAGACTATGGTCACTGATCTGTTCTTCGTTAGCGGTCTTTTGCCCTGGTTCAGTGATGGTTGTGTTCTTACCTGCCTTTCCTTTCCAGTGCCCTCCTCCGTGGTGACCAGCTCTGGGATTGTGAAGATTGTGGTACGCCAGTCAAGCAAGGAAGGAGGGGGTGTACCCACCCTGGCAGTGCCCCCTTCTCCTCGCGTAGCCCCCCAGGCGTCAACCTCCATGCACCATCATGCCAATACTGCCGTGAGAACTCCTGCCCCCCAGCAAACCGCCCATCGCCACCCCGGACCCACCACTGCTCAATACACCCTGGCCCCCCCTAGAACCCCTACTTCAGTCACAATTAGAACCTGTACCCCAGCCCCCCCTCGAATCCCTGCCCCAGCCCCTCCTCGAACCCCTGCCCCCCCCCGTAATCCTACCTCAGCCCCCAGTCAGTCCCAGCCCCCTCGCCCAGTGCTGAAGGTAGTAACGGGACCAGCAGAAACCAGCACAGAACAGAAAGGTGAAGAGATGAATGCAAATAATTTTTTATGATTCTGTATTTACAATCCCTGTATTGAACAAGTAATTCTCCTCTCTAGCGCGTGTGAATTCTACATTGACACGTGAGGAGAGCAGCGACACCAAATCAGCCGTTCCTAAATCAGGGTCCCATGTTGGTGGATTTGTCCCCCCTCGACCTCGGGCACAACCTCGCCCACCTCCTCGCTCCCCCTTCTACATGGTACTAGCTACATCTGCTTTCATTTACAAATCTCTCTTCTTTTGTTTGTGACTTGTTTCAATCACCATGTGTGAAATTATGAGGTTGCGTATATCCCACAGTAGTACTTAGTTTTAGTTCTGTCAGGTATCAGCCCACAGCAACATTCTTAAATTGACTCCTGTCATGTTCCTTTAACTGTTGTTGTCCTATCAACTGACAAACTGTCCCTTTCCCCCTGTCAGGCATGGCTGGCAGACAGCCGCAAGACGCAGCGAGACAGCCGCCTGACCCAGATCATCCGGATCAACGACCTGCACTGCAGCGCCAAGCCTGTATTTGGCCATGAGGTGCTGGACTTCCTCACCTTCCTCCCGGGCTCCTGCCCTGCTCCGGCCCCCAGGGCCCTGGGTCAGTGGGGTCGCTCGGGCCACGCCGCCTGCCTGTTCGCCCAGTCCCACAGCACTACGGACTACTGGGACCAGAGCCGCGCCCTGAGGGAGGGCATCTACACCACCGAGGACAGGCTGCAGCTGCTCAAAGATGTGATCGAACGGTAACACGCTGACTGCTGCTGTCCACTGTCTGGAACCACGAGACTGTCCACATTTTTTGTTTTATCCCTGCACTAACACACCTGATTCAACGAATTAGTTGAATCAGTTGTCAGTTTTCAAGCACTTTCTGTTTATCTTTCTTGTGATGCCCCAGGGATTGATAAAGGGTAAATATGACCATTTCTAATCGGACCCTATTTCCTAACCTTCAGGTTTACGTTTGTGATCCCGCCGGTGGAGGCACCGGCCATCACCATGCACAGCTGCCACCCCCCTCCGTCTCTGAGCCACCAGCAGGCCGTGTTCACCTCGCTGCTCTCCTCCCAGGTGGCCCCGCTCGCACGCAGTCTGCACCGCATCCAGTGCAACATGAGGACCCACTTCCCTGACCTGAGGCTCATCCAGTACGACTGCGGTGAGTCCCCACTCAGACAACACAACCGCGTGTTCCTTAGGACTTAGGAAACTTGTCTTGTTTTACCTCGGCATTGGCTGAGGAATTTGAACTCTGACACCTAAATCAGTTTGGCTATGTGTTTGCACAGGCCATGACATGAAAATCCACTTAAGTGGAAGTGCTGTTACTTCAGCGATGGTACGGGACACAGTCTGTCTCTAGGGGCACTGGGTCAAGTTCTGTGTCACTGAGTTCAGTTCTCCAGAGCAGCGTGTCCTTCAGTTGAAGACGGAGGTATTTTTAAAATGAGGAGGAAAGGTATGAGCCTTTGAATGATAACACTTTGGTGTGTGTGTGTGTGTGTGTAGGTAAGCTGCAGACGCTCCACACCCTGCTGCGTCGGCTGAAGGAGGGCCAACATCGCGTTCTCATCTTCACCCAGATGACCCGCATGCTGGACGTGCTGGAGCAGTTCCTCAACTACCACGGACACATCTACCTCCGCCTGGACGGCAGCACCCGCGTCGAGCAGAGACAAGTGAGGGGCGCCGTGACTAGACCTGAGCTTTATGGGATACTGTTGTTGTGTTGGACTTCAGCAACTCAGTTGGGGGTCAATTCCATTTCAATGTCAATTATTTTGGACATTTGCGATTTGATTGGCTGAGTTGAATGGAATTGAGCCGGAGGTCAATATTGTTCTGAAACTGATAAAGGATGCTGACTGTTGTCCTCCTCTCCCTCAGTCCCTGATGGATCGCTTCAACGCYGACCGCCGCATCTTCTGCTTCATCCTGTCCACGCGCAGCGGCGGCGTGGGGGTGAACCTGACAGGCGCCGACACGGTGGTGTTCTACGACAGTGACTGGAACCCCACCATGGACGCCCAGGCCCAGGACCGCTGCCACCGCATCGGACAGACCCGCGACGTCCACATCTACAGGTACACCGTGAAACCCTCCCCTGCCTCTTAGACTGTTGAACCAAGCTGACACTTAACTCCCTCAAATCGTCTCAGCACTACGGTCGTTTTTTAGTTTCCTTTAGATTTGACACAGGCAGGATCTGAAAGTCTCCGGAAGTAGCATGAACAGTGTGCATACTTTTACTCTGAAGATATGAATGTGGTAGGCATAGAACCTGTGATTACTACTCTGCCACTATGTTAGCTAGTCTGCTGAGCATCTGGTGTGACTATTCTCCACCCCACCCCAGGCTGATCAGTGAGCGCACGGTGGAGGAGAACATCCTGAAGAAGGCCAACCAGAAGAGGATGCTGGGAGACATGGCGATCGAAGGAGGCAACTTCACCACCGCTTTCTTCAAACAGGTACGTCTCCACCGATATAACACTCTGTGACGTCGTCCATTCACTCTGAATCGAGGGCAATTCAAAACGAACTACGCTCCCCTCTCTCCTCTCAGCAAACCATCAGGGACCTGTTTGACGTGAATGAGGGGGAGAAGAAGGAGGTGACCCCAGAGCCGTCTGTGCCCCAACCAGAAGAGGAAGAGACGGGCAACAAACAGAACACCACCATCCTGGAGCAGGTCAGTCGCACCCAAAACACTGGTAATAACAGTATGTTGTTGAGTTTTACTGGTGTGTTCAGAGCAGGTGTCTCTCAGACCATAGACACCTGTTTATACCACACCATACAACAGCAGGAGTCTAGAAGACACCCAGAAACCAGCAGCTGAGTGTTTGGACCAGCACTGACTCCATACAAACAAGCTTTATTTTATGAAATTAACATGGTTATTAGGGGTCAAATGATTGTTTTAGGTATTTTACAAGTCAGCAAGACACATCAATCTCTACTCCGGGTGGCACTGTTCCCAAAAACGAATTGTCTCTCTACCACAGGCCCTTTGTCGTGCCGAGGACGAGGAGGACATAGTGGCTGCCTCCCAAGCCAAAGCAGAGCAGGTAGCTGAACTGGCAGAGTTCAACGAGGCCATCCCATTGGACGAGGCTGGCGAAGGGAGGGACCCGGAAGAGGAGGAGCTCTCCAAGGCAGAGCAGGAGATAGCGGCTCTTGTGGAGCAGGTGATTGTTGTTCAATATCCCTGTTTTTTGGCTATTCCATCTGTGTTGTTTGACTATTTTGAGCTTTTTTGCAAAACCTGACAACCTATATTTTTTCCCCCTCATATCTCAGCTCACTCCTATAGAGCGCTATGCTATGAATTTCCTGGAGGCTTCACTGGAGGATGTGTGCAAGGAGGAGTTAAAGCAAGCAGAGGTAAGATTGATATTTCTCAGTGCATTTAAGAGAGCTTGCCATGTGTCCATGTTTAATTGGTTCACCCTATTAGAGACCTGGGTTCTAATAAAAAGCCCATCTCTCTGCTCTGTGTTTACAGGAGCAGGTGGAGGCTGCCAGGAAGGGGCTGGACCAGGCCAAGGAGGAGGGCCTGAAGCTGCATGCAGGCTCCTCGGACAACGACGACGAGGACTTCTCATCACAGCCAGCGGAGGAGCCCTCGCCGCCCGGCCGTCGCCCACGCAAACACAAAGAGAAAGGCGCCCCCTCCACCAGGACCAGCGGCAGGCTCCGAGGGACCACGGCCTCCCCACCGCCCACTTCCCCAGAGCCAGAGTCCGATTCCCCCACCCCCAGAGAAGTGCCTGAAAGGCTCCGCTCAGCTCTGAGAGGACGAGGGGGGACCAAAGACACTACCACCACACCGGCCCGCACAGAGCACCCCAGGGCCCACACCTCCTCATCAAAGGAATCTGCCAAACCTGCATCCACAACCCCGGCCTCTCCTTCTAGAGACTCCAGCCTCAAATCCGGGTCGGCAGCGCCACTTCTCCGGACCCAGTCCCACTCCAGTTCAGTGCCTTCCACTGCCACCAGTCCTCTAGCTATGAAACCACTGACACTACCAGGGGAGTCACACACCAGGTCACCCAGCGGGGAGAGGGCAGTGTGTATCACCTCAGAGTCCACGTGTCCGGTGGACCACCAGTCATACTCTGCCCAGGCCAGGGACTACGACATTAGGGACCAGGAGTCCCTGTCTCCCAACTCTGTGTGCCCTCTCTCCCGGTCGCCACGCAAGCGCCAGTCGGCTGACGGGGAGGTCCTGCTAGGCCTTCCGGAACATTCCCCGTCGGCCAAGGTCCTGCGGAAGCTCCCTGGTCGCCTGGTGACYGTGGTGGAGGACAAGGAGCCCAGGAAGAGGAGGAGGAGAGGCAGCGGGACAGGAGGAGGCTCATCAGAGGAGACGGAGAACGCTGAGTCAGGCCGAGGCTCAGACGAGCCAAGCAGAGACTCCCAAACCCCTTACAAAACCAGCCAGACACCCGAAGAGAAAGGAACTGCTTCAAAATACTCAACGACCACCAAACTCACAGAGGACCAAGAATCCCCCTCAACACACACCTATCCTGCCAGAAGCTACCTCCCTTACTCCCCGCCCCACCAATCCCCTGACATGCCGGTGCTGAGGAACCTGCCGGTGCGGCAGCGGCTGGAGAGCGAGTCTCGCGTGGCGGCGCAGTTAGGAGAGCTGGGCCGAGGGAGGGGAGGGAACTACCACAGGAAAATGGACAATCAGCCAAGAAAAGACGGAAACTTGTCCTCAGTCGCTAATGTTGCGAACTCGACCCCACCAGTGAAACGAAAGAGGGGCCGACCCCCCAAAACTCCCCTCAGGTTGGCGGTATCCCAGCCAGAGTATGTATCTCCTCCCCAGCCCACCTCAGCAAGCCCCGCTCTCTCCCCAAAACGCAAGCGGGGTCGTCCCCGCAAGGACTCGACAACTGTAAAGAATGCTGTGGGTGCAGGACATAACTCAACCGCCTGCACCACCAGCCGACCTGGTTCCCTGTCTGACGCTGTTGACACAGAGCCACTACTCCCGTCTGCTGTGGCCTCCTCTGCTATCTGCACCAGCCAAGACTCTCTGTCTACCAAAGCTGAGGACTCTACCGCAACATTAAAACCAAACACTAAGACTGAGGTCCTTACCACAACCCCAACTGCTATCCTGGCACTAAGCCCAGCTCAAGTTCTTACCACAACCGCTATTCCTGCGCCAAGCCGAACTCGAGTTCCCATCTCAATTCCYATCTCTGTCTCCACCTCAAGCTCAACCGATGTCCCTGCCTCAAGCTCAACAACCATCTCCACCTCGGTTCCAATTTTAGTCCCTGCCACAAGCTCACCCACAGTCCCTGCCTTAAACTCAACCTCTGTTCCTGCTTCAAGCTCATCCACAGTTTCCACCCCAAGCTTACCCACAGTATCCACATCGAGGCCGCCCTTTAGCCCTTCCTCAAGGTCAACCTCTGGTCTCATTCGAATTCCAACTGCAGTCCTCACCTCAACACTTGCCCAGTTCCTCACCTCAAGACCTAGAGTCTCCACTTCTCCACCAATCTCCACAACTACCACACAAATCGTCACCCCTACCCCCAACAAGAMCTCCACTCCTCCCCTTGCCCAAATCTCTATCCCTACTCCAGCTCAAATCTCCAAAATGGCCACATCAGCCTCTACTCCAACCGTCACCCCCACTCCAGACCCTACACCAACACTCACAAATGTCAAACCAACCCCTACTCCTGGCCCTACCACAATTGTTGCAACCAATGTACCAACACTTAGAAAACTCACCTCAATTGCAAATCTGACCACCATTTCCACACCAGCCCCAAGTATAATAGCCACCACCGTCACATCAGCCCGAACCACAGCCATCACAGCAGTTACTGCAACAACCTCCATACCAACTTCTACCAAAATCACCATCACAACCCCCACACCAGCCCCTACAACAACCACCACACTAACCTCTACACCAGCCCCTACCACAACTGTCACCACCGTTACACCAGCCCCTACCACAACTGTCACCACCGTTACACCAGCCCCTACCACAACTGTCACCACCGTTACACCGCCGCCTACCACAACTGTCACCACCGTTAACACCAGCCCTACCACAACTGTCACCACCGTTACACCACAGCCCCTCCACAACTGTCACCACCGTTACACAGCCCCTGCCACAACTGTCACCCCGTTACACCAGCCCCTGCCACAACTGTCACCACCGTTACACCAGCCCCTGCCACAACTGTCACCACCGTTACACCAGCCCCTGCCACAACTGTCACCACGTTACCCAGCCCCTACCACAACTGTCACCACCGTTACACCAGCCCTACCACAACTGTCACCACCGTTACAACCAGCCCTACCACAACTGTCACCACCGCTACACCAGCCCCTACCACAACTGTCACCACCGTTACACCAGCCCCTACCACAACTGTCACCACCGCTACACCGCCCCCACCCAGAACTGTCCACCAGCGCTACACAACGCCCACCCAGAACTGCCACCACTGCTACTGCAGCCGCTGCCACAAGCATCACATCAACTCCTACCCCAATCTCTACCCCAACCCCCACTGAAGCCCCCATGCCAACCCCCGCCCCTTCCCAAGTATACAACTCCACTACCAACAAAATCCTCACCCAGATATCCACCCCAGCCCCCACTCCAAGTTCAACATTAGTCTTGCCCCTGGCCCAAATTCCTATTACATCTACCCTCTCCAGCAACTCTACTGCTGTGGCTGCCACAGAGAACCAGACCGTGGAGACTGCCCAGAATCCAGATTCAGAGAACATAATAGACATGGAGGTGGAGACCCAGGCGGCTAAAGAGGACAAAAAGATGGAGGGTGGAGAAGAGGAGATTAGTGACTCTCAACCGAAAAAGAGGAAAGTGGAGAATTCTCCTGAAGCCAAAGACACTGTCCTTTCCACTCCCTCACTCGCTGACCCAGAGACTCCAGTGGCTCCTCGGCCAGAGGAAACAGATAAGCAGAAGATAGAGGAGAGCGCCAGAGATGACAAAGCCGCCAGCAAGAAGAGGGCTCTTAGTCGCCAGAGCAGTCAGGAGTCTGTGCGCTCCTCTTCTCCCTCCTCGGTGTGCTCTACATCCAATCCCACCCGGTCATCCCAACACAAGAAGAGTGCAGAGAAGAGAGCACCTGCCAAGAGGAGGCGAGGAGAGGTTCTGTTTGACCCAGAGAAGGGAGAGGGGAAGACTGAGAAAGAGTCCACCAACGCCACTCGGAGGAGGCAGTCCAGGTCCTCTTCTTCAGACTCGGACCCCTGTGAAACCAGGAAAGAGCGCCTCCTCACCCGCTCGTCCCAGATCTGGCAGGAGAAAGAGGGGGAAGGAGAGGGCAACAGGCGGAGAAGAAGACCCGCCAGGAGCTCTGAACGGGAGGGCAGGACTGTGTCCAACAACACCGGTACTGGGGAGTCTGGCAGCGAGACATCCTCTGTGAGGGTCACCCGGAAATCCTCTGGTCCTCTGCCCAGCCCAGAGAGTAAACCCCAGTCTAACAGCGTGCCCTCTACCCCTCCCCAGCCAGAGGTCCTGGGAAAGAGGTGCTCAGCCCTGAACGCTGCAGCCAAACTCCTTGCCATGCGAGGRAGGGTCGACACCCCTGGCAGCAGGAAAGACCCTGCGGCTAAGGCTGCTGGGCAGAATGCCATTTCTCCTGCTTCCTCTGACAAGAACCACAAGTCCAAATCTAAAAGTGCACCAGCCACTCCGCAAACAAACTGCAACAACAAAGCAGGAATCAGCCAGATGACCCCCACCAACTCTAGCCGCACCGCCGCCCGCTCCACCCGCCAGTGCCCTGGGGCCCTCGTCCCACCCCTGGAGACAGACAACAAGAGGGGGAGCAAAAAGGAGGAGAGTGAAAAAGAAAAAAAGAAGCCCTCGGAGGAGAAGGAAGAGGAGGGGTGCGAGAGGGAGACTCACTCGTCCAGGGGCCACAGCGCCTGCAGCAGCGTGAGTAGCGATGGTGGAGGGAGTAGTCGGAGCAGCAGCAACAGCAGCCAGCGCACCCACAGCCTCAGCTCCCAGAGCACCGGGCCCAGGCTCAACAGCTCGCGAGCACCCTCCTCCGGCAGCGAACGTGAACGCAGCACCGAGAGGGGCAGGAGGCGCAGCCACAGGAAGGAAGGAGAAGGCCGGGGGAGGGAGACCCGGAAGGAAAGAAAGGAGAGGCACGCCCAGAAGCGGGAGAGGCTCTCACAGGAAGGGAACGCTGGCTCGGGAGAGGGCACCCCGGACAGGGTGCTGCGCAGCGTGGCGGCTATGGCAGCAGCTCAGGCCCGCACACCTGCCGCCAACACCCGCTCCTCCCGCTCTTCCTCTGCCCAACACAACAAGACATGATGGAATAACAAGATATTTTTTTTAAACTGGGAGAGGGAGTGAGGGATTCTGACTGGAAAACGGAGGGGAAATGGCCTCTAAAGTTGCTGCTTTGTCTACACTGACGGAGGCCAGAGCAGAACTACGTGTTGTGCAGGTCAGTGACCTCCCTCCCTCTTGGGCCCTCTCCCCCACCCCACATTAGAGCTGGTCTCCTCTCCAGTTCAGCCATCATCAACTGGGGAAAGGCTTAGAGATGCCAGACTGTCTGCGGAGAGAAAGGTGCCACCATGGTAGAGCCCTTCCAGAAGTGAGGTGTTGTAGTCCTGAAGGTGTCACTTCATACGGACAGTGGCTTGACTGCACACCGGGGACTTTGGGACGAGGTGGGTGCGAGTGAGTTATTTGTTAGTTCACACTATTGTACTGTAAAACATTTAAAAAGACTGGAATACTAAGATGTATGTGTTCGAGAGAGGATTAGATTGCACCCAATATGCAGATTTTATCCTCTGCCAGGGTTATCGATGGGAATCATTCATGCGACATTCAAAARAATATTTTGAGTGACGATTGTATTGTACGTTTGAAGGTTTTAGACTTTTTGGGTTCTGGACATTTTGTCAGCTGTTCTGACCTCTGTTGATAAGTTATGGATATTTTATAGTTTCTTCCAGGAAGAGAGCAGATCTGTAAATGTGATCTTTGCTGCACTATGCTGGAGTTACTCTTTGCTTGGGTCTCTGTATCTTGTCATTTTCTGTCCATCTGACTTTTTAAATCCAGCCTGCATTTTTCCTTTGCACATCTGACATGATGTCCTCAGCATTTGAGTGCATTGTGGTGTAGTATTTTACATAAATTTCAATCAAATTACTACATTGTTCCTGGTACCTCACACAATGTAACTCCAAAGCTCCAAATATGGCTGTCTCTCTCAAGCTTGTTATGCATCTCGAAGATGCACATTATTTTACTCACTGGCAATGCAGAAACGGGAGCAGAACCTTGATTTAACTCCTCACCTTTCCAAAGTCGGACATTATGGTTAACATTTCATGAAGTTTATACTAAAAGGGTATTGAATCAGTGTGAATAAAAAAACAGTGCCTATTAGGCCGAGTGGGTGGACGGAGATCCCAGTTTGCGTTGTAAAGTACTTGACGTTGAGGTGTGGAACTTACCGAGTTGTCATTTGTCACAAAGGATATGCTTTCTGTAAATCACGAGGAAAGCACCTTATGCATCAGTGCTACCAAATTCTTTTCTTCTTTTTTTCTGAATTTCTACTATCATTTCATTGCTCCTCTTTCATGTAAGGACTTAAAATAGTGCAGATGGCTCTGTGACTTGCATTTGTCAAAGCAGTTTTTGGGCAGGGTGATGTTTGAGTGAATGGGTGGAATATGGTGATGGTCTTACCTTGATTTGTCCCTTTAATTTGTTACATTCCTTTGTTCCCTTGTAATTCCACATTGTTTTACTTGAAAGACAAAATGACAGTTGAATAAAAAGACCAAAAATGTATTGGGTGTTTGGTTGTGTAACCTACCTCTATAAGAGCATCTGCAAAATAAAGTGTAAATGTGTGCATGACACTTGTATTATACACATCTTCTCAGTAGGTGCCATGCAGTATTCGTTTTGCTGCTTGGCATGTGGAAAATGTACCATGTAGCCATATCTTATGGCTTTTGAGATCATACGGTACTGGATTTTACAATGCAAGATGTCCCTCTTGCGATTATCCAGGTAATTCTGGGGACCGTACCGTTTCTCTCAGAACATTGTAGCAGAAAAGAGGGACACACGTTTCACAAATTTGAATCTGGGCAACAGTTAAACCCATACAAGCACAACAGGCAATTTTATTTGAACAACTGCATTAAAATGAGCTGAAAGTTTTATACAAAATTAAACAGCCACATGTAAAGTGTTGGTCCCATATTTCACGAGCTGAAATTAAAGACACCAGCAAATGTTCCATATGCACAAAAAGCTTAGTTCTCTGAAATGTTGTGCACAAATGTTTACATCCCTGCTAGTATTTCTTCTTTGCCAAGATAATTCATCCACCTGAAAGTTGTGGCATATAACGAAACAGCACGATCATTACACAGGTGCACCTTGTGCTGGGGTTATGGTATTGAATTTATTTAAATTCACTGATTTCCTTATGTAAAATCTTTGAAAGTGTTGCTTTTATATATAGATAAGTGCTCATTCTGCAAATGTTGGTCACCATGGGCGTCAAAACAAGACATGAACAAGCACCTACGATTCCTCACATGGCAGCTTCTTGTCATTGTTGCTAGCTCTCTGGCCATCCAGATTGACTTCTGAACCGTTTTTGTGATGTCAGCTAATATCTATAGGGAGAAGCTGGTCAGCACAGATCAATAAGGCTAGGGTAAAACACCGTGGCTGAGATCTTAACTGTTTGGAAAAAATAGATATTTTAAAAAATGGTTAATGCGTTCTTGAAGCAGAAGCATTGAATAATTACAGCAGTTTCCATCCCTTCACAAAATAAGAGTGCACTACATTGTTCTTAGAGCTGTCCGTCAGTACATACGGAAAAAAGGCACCATAACTATAAGGATTCCGATTGTTGCTGTGGCAAGACTTAAAATAGCAGCTTCCACAACAATATTCAAACTATAAATAAATACTGATGTAAATAGGATAACATTGCAGTGATCAGACAATATTGTCTTAATGGGAGATCAATTTCAGGGGCAACATGGAAGCCAGTTCAGACATCTTGAAAGATTTATAAAACCGCATGTCTTAATTACTCAACAAATAAGAAAATTGGCGATATACAATTATATTCTATATCTGCATTTAAAAACAAGAAGCCCTAAAAAGATTATGTCGCGTTGTACTTCGTAAAATAACCACCTTAGCTATGGGTTTTCCTGAGTAAATCTGATCAGTGCCAGTTCCAATACTGCATTATTCCGTGCTTGTGGATACATAGGGCTCCAGCACGTTGAGTTGTCCACACATTTCTTCAATGGCACCCTAAATGGAAAAGGGRGCCACAGAGGGGGCCAAAAAGCCTTCAGCAATGCCTTTCGCTGAGAGTGGGGRAGTTAACATGAGAGACTATGATTGTTTGTGTCTGTCTATATGAGAGTGGTGTTAGTCAAAAGTTCAGTAGGACAGGACATGTCTTTTTTGTCCCAGGGCAGGAGAGTGGGTTAGGGGAAGACACTGTAAAAGGAATGAAAAAAAAGTAGGTATTGATTACTAATCAACCAATACTTCCAAGTTTTGTATTTGCAGTAAATGAACACATTGATATATTAATATGAAATGTCAATTTTTGCAAACCTCGTGTGCACGTCAAGAGTGAACTCACATGTCTGGATCTCAGGAGAAGGTGATCGCCAATGAGATGGCTAAAATGAGGAGGAGAATGGCACAGCATAACGCGATCCATATCTTCTTCTGTAGAGGGAGAGAGAGGGGTAGTATCAAGTATCAACGCTCGTTAGCTAACTTGTCCAATAATTAGCAGTACAGCCTTAAATTAATTCCTACCTTGCGTGCTTTGTTTTGGTAGGTGGCAGCTTTCTCGGTCTCTACCACTGCCTTCTGCACATAATCAGTTGAGTTGAGGACGTTGGCTTCAATGCGGTTGACCATCTCCCCCTGRACAACAGTTAGTCAATTCAGRAAACACCTCACTAAGGTTTCCACCAACCAATTTCCTCAAAGCCCATTTCATGAAATGTGCTTTTCACGGGGAGTGAACAAGTGCACACTTGGGTGGGAAAGGTATTATGGCTCCAGTCTGTCCTCCTGGGGGTGACAGTCTTACCTGAGCCTCCACCTCCATGGCCAGGTACTGGAACATGTCATGCAGATCCCTGATGCTCCTTTCCAGTTTGAGGATCTCGTCATGCCGGGACTCAATCTCATTCAGCGCCTGCTTAGTGGCTTTAGCGTCGATCAGGATCTACAGGAGGAAGAGTGTAAATGTTACAATCAGGTTGTTTCGAGCCTGACCCCCCCCAAAAAAAGTCACACGGGTGATGTCTGAGAAATGATAACACATGTCTATTTAACTGCTCATAAAACACATCCAGCAAAAGAGAACTACAGTTGAACTGAAACAGCTAAAGTAGTCAATCTTCTAAAAGCAAGTAAGGGTTCCAWTAACGTGGGGCTCGCTTTCACAGCTATGGCGACTATACAGGTTACAGATGTCTAAGGATGTCCTGTACAGCACAGGCATCTCAATGAGTGCTTACCAAATTCAAACCTGTAGTCCAGTGCAAGCCATCAAGAGTGTCTTAAACAAAACAAATCTGTCATCATTTTACTCCCAAGAGAATGTAGAAACATTTGTTGTCGTCCCAGACATTACCGTTTACATACAGTGCCTTCGGAAAGTATTCAGACCCTTTGACTTTTCCCACATTTTGTTACGTTACAGCCTTATTCTAAAATTGATTCAATTATTGCTTTTTCCTCATCAAMCTACACACAATACCCCATAAGGACCAAGCAAAAACAGGATTAGACATTTTTGCAAATGTATGAAATATCACATTTACAAGTATTCAGACCCTTTACTCAGTACTATGTTGAAGCACCTTTGGCAGCGATTACAGCCTCGAGTCTTCTTGGGTATGACGCTACAAGCTTGGCACACCTGTATTTGGAGAGTTTCTCCCATTCTTCTCTGCAGATCCTCTCAAGCTCTGTRAGGTTGGATGGGGAGCGTTGGTGCACATCTATTTTCAGGTCTCTCCAGAGATGTTTGATCAGGTTCAAGTCCTGGCTCTGGCTTGGCTACTCAAAGACATTCAGAGACTTATCCCAAAGCCACTCCTGCYTTGTCTTGACTGTGTGCTTAGGGTCGTTCTCCTGTTGGAAGGTAAACCTTCGCCCCAGTCTGAGGTCCTGAGCGCTCTGGAGCAGGTTTTCATCAAGGCTCTCTCTGTACTTTGCTCCGTTCATCTTTCCCTCGATCCTGACTAGTATCCCTATCCCTGCCGCTGAAAAACATCCCCACAGCATGATGCTGCCACCACCATGGTTCACCGTAGGGATGGTGCCAGGTTTCCTCCAGACGTGACGCTTGGCATTCAGGCCAAAGAGTTCAATCTTGGTTTCATCAG
Organism: Salvelinus sp. IW2-2015; assembly: GCF_002910315.2. Taxonomy (NCBI): domain Eukaryota; kingdom Metazoa; phylum Chordata; class Actinopteri; order Salmoniformes; family Salmonidae; genus Salvelinus; species Salvelinus sp. IW2-2015. The sequence goes on from NC_036858.1 coordinate 10,801,414, forward strand.
ACCAGATAATCTTGTTTCTCATGGTCTGAGAGTCCTTTAGGTGCCTTTTGGCAAGTTCCACACAGGCGGTCATGTGCCTTTTACTGAGGAGTGGCTTRCGTCTGGCCACTCTACTATAACAGGCCTGATTGGTAGAGTGCTGCAGAGATGGTTGTCCTTCAGGAAGGTTCTCCCATCTCCACAGAGGAACTCTGGAGCTCTGTCAGAGTGAACATCGGGTTCTTGACCAAGGCCCTTCTCAGTTTGACCGGGTGGCCAGCTCTAGGAAGAGTCTTGGTGGTTCCAAACATTTTCCATTTAAGAATGATGGTGGCCACTGTGTTCTAGCGGACCMTCAATGCTGCAGAATTTTGTTGGTACCCTTCCCCAGATCTGTGCCTCGACACGATCCTGTCTRGGAGGTCTACYGACAATTCCTTCAACCTCATGGCTTGGTTTTTGCTCCGACATGCACGGTCAACTGTGGGGCCTTTCCAAAWCATGTCCAATCAATTGAATTTACCACAGGTGGACTCCAATCAAGTTGTAAAAACATCAAGGATGATCAATGGAAACAGTGCACCTGAGATCAATTTCGAGTCTCATAGCAAAGGGTCTGAATACTTATGTAAATAAGGTATCTGTTTTGTAATTTTAATAAATGTTCAAACATTTCTAAAAACCTGTTTTCGCTTTGTCATTAGTGTATTGTGTGTAGATTTCTTTTTTTAATCCATTTTAGAAATTGGCTGTAACGTAACAAAATGTGGAAAAAGTCAAGGGGTCTGAATACTTCCAAATGCACTGTTTTTTTGTTATTCAGCTAAACACAGAGCCTGATTGAGTAAGAGAGAAAAGTCATAGCATACTACCCAACAAAGAGGAAGAAAACACTTGTGTGATTGCAAGTAGGTGGTTTCCAGATAAGTAATTAATTGTGGTTAGTTTCAGTCAGTCAGTGAATCTGTCAGTCAGTCATACTCACATTCTGTGTGAAAACATCAGTCTGTCCACTTTCAAGCATAACATCCAAATCTTCATCTGTTACATTGGTGCCAGCTAGAGGGATATAATAACCTTATCAGTTGCTGCTTTTGGGTATATTTAATTTTCATACGAAATCACCTTTGTGGATGAACTTCTGCATTGCAGTCTTGAATTCAGAAGACAAAAATCCATGGTGTTGAAATCACTTACGATTCCCCTTAACAGCCATACAGTGACAGTAATAGATGAATAGATGTAGACCCACTGATTCTGAGCTGCCTCTGTATCCTCTCCACGTTGCGATCTCTGTAGGAAGCCTGGATGGTGTTACAGTGGCCCATCAACTCCACAAACTCCCGAGACAAGACGCCATGCTGGAGAGAGAGAAAAAGGAGGTAGAGGGATGGGYAAAGTGTTAATTTAATGGCAGCCTACAGTAAAACTATATAAATGAAAATCAATTTATTTTTCGGAAATTAGAAGCCTCACTTGGGCTCTCTGCATCCTTAGGTTTATGGGGATGTATTTCCCATCATCTTCTCCTTTCTTGGGTTCAATGACTGTGAAAAAAAAACTAAACAATGGGTCTGATATTTCTGTATTCAGGTGTATCCGCTGGGGGCACCGAAACACGATCAATAATCAATAGCTGATCATGTTACTTCAGTTAAGAATACTCACTCTTCAGTTTCTTATGGATCTGCATTGCCATTGTTTTGATCTGTTCCCGAAGGGTTTGGAGTTCCCTTTTCATGCCTGAAGCAGAAAGAAACCTTACGACATCACCTTTAGTAACTGTCAACAGGCAGAGTAACTAATCCCTCAGAATAGGCAGCCTGAGGGGAATAATGGCACCTAATCGTATAATTAGCACAACTGCTTTATCACCAAAAATGATAAAAACYGAGACATTTCTTAGTGGAATGTGATCCTTTTGACAAGACATGGAGGTGCAGTGATTAATTAGGCTACAGCTCACATTACATATTCTATGCATATCATAACTCCTAACAGTACCACCATAGCATATATTTACATACAGCATATTAGCACTAACGTCAATGTGTTAGTGTTGATCTACTGACCGTCCTCTGGCAGTGCCACACCCAACACGGTCTTCTGTTTGTTCTCAAGGTCAGAAACCACCTTTTTAAGCGTCTCCAGTCCCTCTCGAATCTCTTGGACCTGATATGAAGGGATAAACAGGCTGGTTAACGTAAGATGTGAATAAATCAGTGAATTTGGTTGTTTGGGGGCACTTGAGAACGGGCCAGGAGACATATTCTGCATCATCCTATGTTTTCGCATAAGATGTAAATTGGGCATACAGAAAAGCTGCTCATTTTAACTTGCCAGTATTTCAGATTATAACTTGCCAGATCACATTGGCACAGTAGTTTAATGTTGACACAACAAACTGTTCCTGTGCTTGGCATCCACAAGCCAAGAGAAAAGTACTGCAGKACAACACAACTTGAAACTGACAGCAAGTCATTATAAATGCAAACAGACGGCTTGACTGTTGTATTAGGTTGCATGATTTCACCTTCTTGAAAAAAGCATCATTCTCCTTCTCCTCCCTCACTGTAGAAGTCCCTGGTTTGATCATAAGTGCCCTGCCCTCTTCATCCTCGTCTGACGCCTCGGCAGTCTGGTGTGTGAGGAAAAGCAAGAGGGGGAAAGAATGGACACAATCCTCAACTTTTTGTAGGCACTAACTCCGCCATGGCTCGTTGGCCAAAGCCTATGGGGAAATGTGTTTTTTTTTGTGTTTTTTTTGTTGTTGATAAACGCGGGGGAAAAGGGTCTGTGGTAAACAGGTTTAGGAGATCTTATAGTTTGTTCTATGAGATAATCATCAGTTAACGTCACTTACTGTGCATTTTGAAGTATTTATGTAATCAAAACAAGCACAAAGGCTAAATATTTCATAAAGGTCATGTTAACTGAATGATATCATAGAACAAAACGTATAAGATCTCCTAAACCTGTGTTAACCTCAGACCTTATTTTCGGCGTTCATCKCAAAGTCCCAATCTTTCCCATGAATTTCAAATCAAATTGTATTTGTCACATGCGCCGAATACAACAGGTGTAGTAGACCTTACAGTGAAATGCTTATTTACAAGCCCTTAACCAACAATGCAGTTAAGAAAAATACCTTTAAAAAAACAAMAAATAAAAAGTTCCCCCATAGGAATGGCTGAACGAACCATAGGTAATTTATTTCTGTTTTTTAGGACTACGAGCTGGCGAGCTCCATTGCACATCATTGCCATGTAAATCCAACATGCAACCCATGAGTGCGGCATTGAACTTTTAATGCACTTCTAGCCACTGACCTATCCTTGGGGTGTAAACTATTTTAGCAATGCTAGCTAGCCAAGCCAGGTTAACAAGTACGTTAACTTTAGCAAAGTTCGCCGATTAAAAAGCAATGTAGCTAGCACTAATAACTAGTTKCCAGATAAAGAATACCCCAAGAAATAGCTAACAAATCTGCATGAAACCTTCCCTTGCAAACTGACCAATTGCTAAATGAATTGGTATTGGTTAGCATAAGTTAGCTTGAAACTCACATTGCCCAGTTCCTTGGTTCGGTCCCGCATTTCTTCTCAGTCCAAATGCAATGTATTAGCTAACGAATATATTATTACGATATCCTATATCAAGGTGAAGAAAAATGTGTATAAATGCGCAATAAAACATACACAAAAATAACTTTCGTGCTTATGTCATTCAACAAGTAATCTAAACGGCTAGTTGGTCTTCCCTTTAGGATGTTAGAGAGAAAGACAGCCCATATTAGAACACATAGCTACGCCACCTACCGTATTGGAGCTTTTTTGTTTGTTTGACTGTCAATTAAATACGCTGGTTCATTTTGCCCTCCGCTGTAAACATGGTCACATTTATAATTCGTTTGTGCTTCATTGTATTGTTTGTACCCCCACAACAAAAGTCCATTACCTATTGTGAAATTGTTATTGACTTGATATGATCATAATGATCCTTCAAACTGAGAAATTAAATTGTAGGTGACTAAAATGCAGCATTTCCAAAACTAGAGGTCACAACCCCATGTGGGGTTGCCTGATTTGAAAATGGGGTCGTGAGAGAAACTGCAAAAATAAAACTGCACTTGGTTCATAGAACTGCGGGTATGTCAGTAACCTTCGCTAACAGCTAAATGCGGTTGTAATAAACAGAGCAGTTTCTGTTTTKTTCCTACAAATGTGAAAGATAAMWCTCCCAGGAACACATAGGTGTCTTCTGTTTCCTTCTACAATGCCCACAAGCTCAGGATTCCTTAGAACAAAGTGGACAAGACCAAGCACTAAATCAGACTGGGGGGAAACAAACATRATCATSATGTTCTTTTCTACACAGAAGATCATGCACAATTATTGCCTGATGATCTTCTGAACTTCACAATACCTTTCTGATGCATTTCAGTCACTTCAAACCATACTTCCTTTCAGATTCTTTTACATGGTGGGGAAAAAATGTTGATATCAAAATGGGGTCTCTGGCCAAAAAAGTATTGGAACACCTGCTATAACGTGTCTATAAGAAGAACATGCATCCCACTATCTATTTCAGATGCTTCAATCTTTCAAAATGGCTTCAGAATCTGGAATTCCAGACTTTACAGCAAGTGAAATATTCCTTGGTGTTAAACTGAATTAATTTGAATTTGGTCAATCTACGAGGAGGCCTCCAAATCCACAAAGGGAGAGGGTGGAAGGTATAGATACAATACACAATACACTGTGATCATCCAAATCAGATCAGATTCAATTAAAACCAAAATTAGAATTTCTAGGTTAAGAAAACACAACATCACTTATCAATTCAAACATACGTTCTCAGTGTAGTCATGTTTTGAAATATAATGCATGTACTGAGGAAATTCCCAGATATGGTAGTCTAATAATAACTGAATAGCACCCGAAGTAGTTTCTTTGATGACAGCATATTCCCTTGGATATTTTGTAWTGGGAACAGAATGTGTTGCTGTAAAAAGCTATCACTGACTTTTGTAGCCAATTGCTAAGCACTAATTATGTCAATTAAATGAATAAAGAATCTGTGTGTGGTAGGATACCCTGCTTTCATAGCCACAAGATGATGCTGTTTGCCTTACTAAACCACAGAATCAAAGTTTTCCGCTGAGTAGGCCTGCCTAAACTAGTTATACTTTCAGAATGCTTTATTATACTATCAACAAACCAAATTGGTCAATGTAGGCCTAAAGGACATTCTAGGGACATGTGCCAGGGTATGTGTGTGACTGACCCTACAGGTATCAAACCAGGTTACTCAGACATATGGTGTTTCAGAGGCATATTTCACCTGACATTTTAAGTAGGTTGCATTGCCCATAATGAAATACAAAAGGTTTATTTTGGCATTTGGGGTCTGTAAGTAGTAGACCTTGGCCTATACAAACATTAAAATACCACTCAATTCTTGTTTTTCAATGTAACTTATAGAGCAGTGGTTTTCAACTAAGTAACGGGGTGGCAGGTAGTCTAGTGGTTAGAGCATTGGGCCAGTAACCGGAAGATTGAATCCCCGAGCTGACAAAATAAAATTATGTAATTCTGCCCCTGAACAATACAGTTAACCCACTGTTCCTAGGCCATCATTGTAAATAAGAATTTGTTCTTAATTGTCTTGCCTAGTTAAATAAAAATAAATGTAAAAAAACGGGAGTAGCCTATCACAGGTGCTCTGCAATTATCTTTCTTCCAAAAATGATGTGTCTTATTAGTGGTTGATGGTATTATAATCAATGTCAAAATAATTTTGCAATGCAAATAGGCCTTTAATTTGTTACATTCACTGCTAAAATTTACTAAATTGACTAAATATTTTATGTTAATGTTCTGCAACTGGTGGTCCTCAAGAACTTTGGGCAGTGATTTGGTGGCCCCCGGAACATAACATTTTGGGAACCGCTGCAATAGAGCAATGGAATTACTTTAAAATTGAACAAGGGACAAAGGGTATACGCTACATTTGTTTTTGTCAGGTTGAAATTAACAGATTCACCTTGTTTTAAACACTGTATCATATCAAACAGTGGTTCCCAACTAGGGGTACTAGGACCCCTGGGGGTACTTGGCCTATCCACAGGGGGTACTTGAGAAGACTCATGAGACTATACTGGTAAAATGCACATGAGGAGGAACTTGGGGGTACTCCGGGCAGAGAAAAATTCAGTTGGTGGAACAGTAACCGAAAAAGGTTGGGAACCACTGAAATACAGCTATGGTCTCGTTGTAGGCTCAACGTTTGGTTGGCAAAACTACATTCCCCATACTGCGCTAGTGCGCAGCGTCGTGTCGTGAGCTGTCACTCGCCCGGGGAG